>NC_041387.1:21322057-21334591 GCF_002162155.2 Triticum dicoccoides
GACCTGGATGCCCATATTGGCTCCTACATATTCTACGAAGATCTTTTATCGGTCAGACCGCATAACAACATACGTTGTTCCCTTTGTCATCGGTATGTTACTTGCCCGAGATTCGATCGTCGGTATCCAATACCTAGTTCAATCTCATTACCGGCAAGTCTCTTTACTCGTTCCGTAATACATCATCTTGCAACTAACTCATTAGTTGCAATGCTTGCAAGGCTTATGTGATGTGCATTACCGAGAGGGCCCAGAGATACCTCTCCGACAATCGGAGTGACAAATCCTAATCTCGAAATACGCCAACCCAACATCTACCTTTGGAGACACCTGTAATGCTCCTTTATAATCACCCATTTACGTTGTGACGTTTGGTAGCACCCAAAGTGTTCTCCGGTAAACGGGAGTTGCATAATCTCATAGTCATAGGAACATGTATAAGTCATGAAGAAAGCAATAGCAACATACTAAACGATCGGGTGCTAAGCTAATGGAATGGGTCATGTCAATCAGATCATTCTACTAATGATGTGACCTTGTTAATCAAATAACAACTCATTGTTCATGGTCAGGAAACATAACCATCTTTGATTAACGAGCTAGTCAAGTAGAGGCATACTAGTGACACTTTGTTTGTCTATGTATTCACACATGTATTATGTTTCCGGTTAATACAATTCTAGCATGAATAATAAATATTTATCATGATTATAAGGAAATAAATAATAACTTTATTATTGCCTCTAGGGCATATTTCCTTCACGTACTGGGCGTGGCTGACGACGGGTGGATTCATCCCCGCCTGGTCGACCGATGAGGAAGACGCCGCCGCGCGCGCCGCGTTGTTGCGGGCCTTCTTGGCTCTGGCCATGTTCCGCCTGTCGGCGGTGACCGCTTCGCGCCGCTGAACTTCCACCCTCCACTCGGCGTTCGACAGGCCCTGTGGCTTCGATGGCGGCGCCCTCGGCTTCCTCGGCTTCGGCTGGGCCACGGTTGCCGCCGCGCGCGGCATGGCGTACTTCTTCGGCGGCATAGCGTGCTTCTTCGCGGCGAGCGGGAGGGGGTTTGGCGGGAGGAAGGCGAGCGAGCGGGAGGAAGGCGAGCGAGCGGGAGGAAGGCGAGCGAGCGGGAGAAAGGGATAGAATGGCAGGAGGAAGGCGAGCGAGCGGGAGAGATGCGAGGGAAAAGCGTCAAAAAACGGCGGGAAAAGACCCTCGGGTCGCTTCCAGGGCGGGCCCACGCGCCTTTTTCGCTTGCGCCGGCTCCCCAAGCGCCCCCCAGGGCGTCGGGTTCGGCCTGGGTCCGCCGGCACCAGTTTTGGCCCGAGCCGGCGAAAAACGGGCTTCTGGGGACGCGACTGGGGCCTTTTTTTGTTGCCGGCGCGGCAAAATCGCCTGGGGAGGGCCTGTTGGGGGCGCGGCTGGAGATGCCCTAAGCATCCTCGCTAGCGCCTAACCGTGTATGCTACGCGAGGATCGCTACCGTGTACCGTCTCTTCCTCTACCAATGAAATGATACGCATAACGCGTATTCACGAAAAATAATAAATCATACTGAGAATCCTAAAGCAGCATAGGGATGAATTCCATATGAATTTTGTGACCATGATCATATTTTGTGACCATCATCACAGAAAAATTTCCCCAGGGCTCTAAAATCCATATGAAATGGGGACAAAAGTAGAACCGTGACAAGACACCACTTGCAAAGTTTACGACTTTACGAGAGCACACACACCATCTGCTCTGGCCGTTCTCACCCCGGATAAAAAAGTGACGCCTTTATTGAGTGGGCCGGAATCGTGTGGAGGAGGTGCGCGCACGGCGACGGCGGTGCCTTGCCGCGGCCTCCGGCGTCGCTCTCCCCCATGGTCATGGCCATGCGCCCATGCCCCCCCACGCGCGCGCTCTCGCTATCACCTCTGTCTGCGTCTCGTCTCATTCTCGCTCCTCGTCTCGGCCGCGAAAGCCAAGAAAGCTACCGCTCCCCGGCCTAGTCCCCGCTCATCCTTCTCCCCCGCGTCCCTTTCCGCGCCGACGCGGCGGCTGCCATGTGGGAGCACTTCCCGCCCCGGGCCTCCGCCGGGAGCCGCGGCCCCGCGCCGCACCACCACCGCCGCCGCCACGACCAGCAGCATGTCGCGCCGCCCGACTGCCAGCAGCAGCAGCATGCCGCGCCGCACGGCGACCCCGACCCGCTCGCCTCCGTCTGGATCCGCCGCCTCCACCTCGCCCCGAGCCCGCCGCCGCCGCGCGCCAGCCACCCGCCCCCGCCGTCCACGCCGCTGCACGGCCACGACGCCGTCTCCGCCCGCAGCGCCGGGTTCGGCCCCTTCCGCTGGAGCCCGCGCCCGCCGGTCGGCGCGTGGGACGCCACCCCCGCCCCAGCCCCATGTGGCGGTGGGGGCGCCCCGCCCATGATGTCGCCGTTCTTCCGCTCCCCGCCTCAGCCGCTCCCGGCGCTCGCGGGTGCTGGGGAGTTCGCGCCCGTCAGGCCCACGATCGGGTTCCCCGGGATGCCGTCGCCGACGGTACTTGGTGTCAACCCTCACGCATCCTGGCTACCGACGGCAGCTGCAGGTATCCAACATACTCCTGATTTCCGCTGCGCGTTAACGTCAGAAATTGCTACGGTTTTGCTTTTAACCGTTTCAGCTCAATTTTTTCAAGAGTCCAGAGTTCAGAGTGGTGCCATGAGCCATTAGCTACCTCTACCTGTACACCAATTTTTTTTAGCAAAGTTTCATTCATCTGTTTAATTGATATACCTTGCCATTTTCCCTTCACAACCTACCTCCCAACTGCCTTATCCCCTCATGACGCTAGAACTTGGAAAATGTATGAAGAATCTGGATTCAAAAATTAATTGATGCTTCAAAGTTCTAACAAGTGAGTGTTCTTACATTAGAATGGCCATTTATTCCGGCAATATGGTGTGACTATTGCGTGTGTTACATGTATCCAATTCTTCTCTTTCCTTTTAGTATATAAGTAATAGTTCCACGGGGGCAAAGAAACCCCGCGCATCCCGTGATGAAACTATTGTTTCTGGGTAGCTCTTCGTTTGATCTATATAGATCATGTTTATCAGTATATAGATAGATCATAGACATAGACAGTAGACACCATGTACAAGATATTTTATGTCTGACAATTTCCAAGAAAAACACACTTGGATTTATTGCATGTGCTCCACTGACCATCATTATCCATTCTGGGGTCGCCACACGTACTGTTGGTTTTCCCCTGGGTCTTAATTGAACTGTGATGATGAAATTTCTCTTTGTGTAGGTCCAGCCTATCCTAACCATGATGTGGGCATGATTCCCGTAAGAACTTCTCATGTAAGATTTTTTAGATACATTTCCTTCATTACATGGGAACATGCATATTTATGGGTGACAGGGTTGGTTGCTCTGCTGCTTTTAGAGGCAGTCTTGCAACAATATATTTTTGGAAAGTTGCAACAACAAATAATGATTGCTACTAGGGGAAATTGATATGTTATTATATTTATGGGCAATGTGGTTTGGTTATTCAGCTGGTTTTAGAGAGATTCTCATGACAGCAGATAATGATTCTTAATAGGGAAAATTAAATATGTTAACTTCTACTGGTTTGAGAGTTGCTGAATCAAATGATTCCACAGTTTGGGAGGTTAAAATCATACTTCGGGGTTGAAAATTTGACCTTTCTAATTTGGAACTGAATAACTACAAGATGAGTTTGAAAAACTGCATAAATGGCCTTGCGGGATACCATTTAAGTCAATGTCCTGAAATTCATTGTTGTACCAGTACCACACAATGAAAGCAAGCTATGTGTATGATAACTCTGATTGGGGCGGTGGAGTTGCGGGTAGATTCCACCCACCAGGGTTAAAAAATGTTCAAAAATCCTGGTGCTCACATGTACACAGACGGGTGCGCTTCAGAATGAATTCATTGAGGTTCTTGGATTCATCTATAGTCTACGCCAATTGCAGGCGTGTGTTACGAGGCCACACTTGCACTGTTGTATGCGTTTAGAAATCGTGAGCTGTTTGTAGGTAAGTGTAGATATTGTTAGAATAAACATCAAACTCATTCCAGAGACCAGGCTAGTATTCTACAACCTATATGGCCTTGATTCCTGAGTTCTTAGGAAGGGATGAAGAGTCGCACGTGATCTTGGATGAGTGACGTCAACGAATAACTAGTGCGATTATGTTGAGTGGTTCATGGGGTAGATGAGAATCTCAGTATACAGATAAAATAATAGGTCCATACTTCCAGTTTTGGCATGTACCAAAAGATATTTTGGTTCTGAATTTTGTAACGATTCTTTTATCAGGGAAACACTTGTAGTAAACTTGAATTACCTAGCTTATCAGTCCCTGGCCCCTCCCAATTCTTAGTCACAATCTTGCATATTCCTAACTAGTGCACAACTGCTAAGCTGTATCTTCAAGAGGCTTTTCGTGTGATGGTGCAGAAAACTTCACTAGCAACAATACAGAAAATTTCCATTTTGTTGATGGTTCATAAACCACGAATCATCCTTGTTAGCTGCATTACTGTTCATTATTGTTCCTAGCTGGAGGAGTGACAATATCTGCTAGCTGCTGATGATCGTATAGTAGTTGTGAGATCTGGTTACCAACTCTGCTCTGCTCCTGGATCACATTGTTTCATTGCTAGTTACATAAAGAGTAGGAGGGGATTTATCACAAACAAGAACTGTGGATTCCAGCGACTGTACTGCTAAGGAATGAGTAGCTAGCTGATAAAGACCCAGGACTGAATTCACTGTCTTGATATGGTATGGATATCTGTTACTAAGGAACTGACCCTTCATTTCTTGCAGGATCTCCATGTTAGACAACACAGCATGATCCCACAAAATTTCGCAAGGCGCGCCCCTAGTTCCAGCAGCGAAAACGACGAGCCTTTCTCCTATTGGAACATGGGGAGGTTCCAGAGAAGCACCACGACTTCGTCGATCTCTCAGGTTGCTGTTGAGCCTGGCAATTTTGTGAAGAAGAGAAATGCAGACTCCAACAGCTTGCTCCCTCTCAAGTTCAGAAAGCTGAGTGGGGCTGGATAAAACCGCACCTTGGCGCCACGGGTTCTCCGTGCTCGGGGAGAAGCATACACATGCACTTGTCACGCGGCAGTGCTTCGCCACGTAATGGCTCAAGCAGATGTCACCATTTGGTGGCTATCATGTAAAGTAAAGTAAGTTTTGCTCCAAAAACGTCGCATGGTATCCTTTGAGACATCGATACGTCTGGTGTCAGATCTCAGCGGTGCTTACCGCTGACATGCATGCGTGTTTTTTGAATTCGGGGCTATATACAGGGTGGTGTGATGCGCTCTCGCGCTGCTCGTATACCTCAAAATAATGTCTCACGTACTGATGAAAGAAATGAATAAATTTGCCATGAGAAGGCTTTATGTGTTCTTTTTGTTGCCTTCACTGTATTTTACTGTTGAGCCGGTGTGCTTGCAATTGTTTACCTAACTTTTGCTGTGGAATGTGTACTATTCCAGCAAGATTTTGTGGCTAAATCTCATAGTACATACTCCCAATCTTAATAAGCAGGCGGTGTTTTGTGTATTATTGGGAGCGGGCGGCGTTCTAAATTAAAAAATAAATGAAAAAAAATCATAACATTTTGAACTTTTGGACATCCAAGATCCTTGGTGCGCCAGGAGCGTGCAAATGTGCATGAAGAAATAATGACACAATGTGTCAGTGACAACATAGGTTGGATGGCAACATTACCACCACATATTCAGAAACATTGCATCGATAAATTCACATGTGTCACCAAGTTCACCATTCTTTTCAAGAGAATAACATGTAACACGTGCCGCAGCAGACTAGTCGAGGCAGCACAACAAATCGGGCGAGGAAGCTACATACAGCAGAAAAGATACCAACCAAAACAAATCTAATAACACGAACGAAGAACATGCGCTATAACTGCACTACCAACAGGGAAACACTTTCTTTCTTTAGTAGTCCTGTCGAAGCGAATGCTCCTCTTCTAGCTACTGCCTATTGACTGATCTTGCAGCCCCGGACATAGGAGTGCTCGTAGTTGATGTACTGCGTCCAGTAAGGCCGGTACTTGGTCATCGCAATCTCCAGCCACGGCTTCATGTTCCCGTTGTAGTGGATGACGGCGGCGGTGTCGATCTCCGCGTGCTCGACCGTCGGGTTGTACCCTAACCCAAGCACATGCCATGATTTGTCCAGGGGGTGCGTCAGCTTGTAGAAAGTCATCAGGCCTGGCGGGAGCGTCCCCAGTTTCCACAGCAGCCTGTTTTCATTCTGTGAAAAGAGCAAGGCAAAGAAACAGGAGGTGTCAAGACTTGGGATTCGGCAACATGTATTCATGCTTTCACCTATACATCTCAGGAAGAGAAGAAACATATGGTTTCAATTCTAGTTTCAGAAACCCAAAACTACGGTGGCAGATCCTACACTTGCTACAAATGAATTATTATGAGGCACTGCAAGACAGTGCAGAAAACAGTTGACGGACAGAAGAGTGGGCACAGTAAAAGTAATTTAAAAATCATTTGAGCTATCTCCAACTCACCATGTTCTGCCACTTATGGTAAATTCCAGTAATGTCCTTCTTCTTCCACTCCTCCAGATCAAATATATTCATTCCATAAGCCCAACCACATGCGTTAGGATCAAAATTCTGCGAAATATTTGGGTTCGAGAAATTGAGGTACTTGTCAAATCGGTGGAAGCTCTCCCCGCACGTTTCCACAGCACCATTTACATTCCCATTAAGATCAACCTCCCACAGTCCGGTCAAGTCCTTCTGGACCACAATGTCGTCATCGAGGAAAAGGATTTTATTCAACTTAGGATAGACTTGTGGCAGGTAAAATCTTAGATGGTTGAGCATGGACAGATATTTTGGGTTTCGGTACTTCAGATTAGAGGACCCAGCAGAGAGAGTTTTTTGACGATCTGCCTTAAAGTAGTACTCTTTCATGGCTGCAGACTCGAGCTGCTTCAAAACAGGGCAGTACGAAGAGTTCAACCATTTGAAGTCATCCACATTTTCAACATGGATTGTGGCATCCCCAGGTGGATTCAACAAGAACCACATGTTCATTGCCCCAAAGTTCAGTTTGTCAGTAACAAGATGAAAGACATGCTTCTCAGGCTCCTGCAGTTTTTTAAGCAAGAAAATCAGGAGTTGCTACTGAATTGGATCATACATCATTACGAAGAAACTGAATTTCCAAATCAAAGTCCGGACTGCACTAACCTTTGCGTTCACGATGGTTGAGTTAACCACAACTGATGCTGCCAGAACATTGTCCGAAAAAAGAGCATAGTGATAAAGATCAGGATCTTCCAAATTCTCACTATTAGGGAACTTTCTTTTCTCTGGAGAGAGAAGGTAATAGTCTATTGTTAAGCGCATGGACAAGCAATGTATGCCATTCGGTATTGTCTTAGCTGCCAACTGACTGAGGAAGGTGCTCTGCTTCTTTAAGCTCCGGACCTGCTCATCAGCTGACTGAAGCATTGATCTTAAACGATGGGTAATTTCCTTGCAATCGTACAATTGATCCCTTGCTTTTGATAAAACTAGACCCATCGCTTTTGCTCTCTCAGAAGCACTTCAAATCAAAGAAAAAAGAAATGAGTAGTGCAGGAAAATTTGGCTAAAAGTACAGTTCCGAGCCTAAAAAGTAAATACCTCTTAGGGAGATCAGAATCAGCAGTAGCTTCCCCAAGGGAGCGCTGGCTTTCCTTGATCCTGGCGAGTAGCTCCCGATAAAGATCGAGCTTGTCCCTGGATTTGGCAAGCACGGAATATATTCTAGCCATGATCATTTGGTCCCGCATCAGACGGACATTTGCATCCGCCTTCTCGTTTTCATTTTCGCGTCTCCATAGACTATATTTTCCCAGCACAGCAGAATCAACTGCTTTTGAACGCTCAAAACCTGCATTCTCAAGTTTAACCAGGGCTTCATCATCCTGCTGTACTGTTTCCATCTTTATTACACCGGTCCTCTCCCCCAATTTCTATACAAGGAAATATAAAACATGAACAGAGGGAACAGGTATAAGATTTCATTTCAAAATGAGATGTCGTGCAAACAAGAAGCTATATGATTGACCACATCTGAAAATCACAAAATAAGCACAGCAGTAATTATCCTACTTAAATTGCAAGGGTGTTTGTTCATCTAAAAAACCGCAAGGGTTTGGCAACGAAGATAAAAAATGTTACCCTGCGAGTCACATCTCGTGACCTGCTTAGGAGCTGAAGATTATCTGCATTAACAAATAAAATCCCCTTTATTAAATGTGCTGCTGCTCTGAGAAGACACAGTAGTATGCAATACAATCTTTTCCTCATTACTAACCCTCTCGATTCAGGGAGAAATTCTGCGGTTTAATCTTGGGTTCCCTGCTCCAGTCCGGCACCTACCATCGCAGGAACAATCAGCATAAGCACATATACTTCCGTAACACCAAGGAAAAAAATGAGGCAGGGTGATATTGTGCTAACCAGTTGGCCAGAATAAATCAGGTCCATTCGAGCTGCACAAAGCAGAAGCACTTGCATCAGAATGACCCAAGGATACAGGATCCCGAGCAAACAGAAGAGGAAATTGCAATGTGGGTCAGTCAATAAACTTGCTCAAGTTTACCAAGTAGCTAGGTCACCGCTATCCTAATTCGCGCATCTGAGTGGCCGAACTGGATCGGGCGCCTCAATCACCGCATATCAGCATATCGACTACCATGCCACATCAACTCCACAGTACACTTTGCAGTTAAATCTAAATACACGCTGAATCTATCCACAGGTTCCATATCAAGATCGTACTTACTCATCAAGAACAAAAGGGCTGGTCACTGCATCTACCACAGTTGTAAGTTCTAACCCCAATTGCCCTAGGTTGACGGTTCAAGAGCAGTTGGGACACTGCACTGGCAGCACGAGGGACGCCAGCAGCAGCAGCAGGCCTCCGCCACGCCCGCGACCGCGGATCTTAATCTGACCAGAATTACCCTAGATTGACAGTTCACGAGCAGTTGCCACTGACAGCACGGGAGCCGCCTCGCAGCAAGCCTCCGCCGCAGCGGCGACCGCGGATCTTAATCTGATCTACACGGGCGACTTCCGGGAGAGCGGGGTGGGGAGGAAGAAGAGCTCCTCACCTCCGGCGGCGGCGGCGGCGGCGAGGAGGAGGAGGCAGAGCGCCGCCAGGGAGGCCGCGCGCGCCATTTGCCAGGCCCGATCCGGCGAGAGCGAGCACGCGAGCGCGGGGCCACGGAAGATCGATCGCCGCTTCCCCGCCGCTGCTAATGGCGGTGGATCATCGTGTCTCGGCTGGAAAAAAGGTCGGTGTTTTTCGTGCGATGCGGTGGAGCGAGCGCAGGACGGTGGCGGAGAGGAACAAAGCCGTCGTGTGGGCCCAAAGCGAAAGGCCCGACAGTGGTGGACTTTGTTTCTTTTTTTGCGGAAAAGCAGGAAGATGGTAGGCGGGCCAGAGGATCGTCGGCTCGCTGTCCAAGGCCTGGAGAGAGGGTTATTGGGCTGGGGGAACTATGGCAGAAATGCGAGGAATGTGCATTTTCTCAAAAAAAAAGTGAGGAATTGCATCTTTGTATTTCACTTTGCTTGCTCTAAAAAAATCACTTTGCGCATTGTATCCTTAAGTTAAAAAAGGGAACACCCTATCAAAAAAAAGTTGAAAAAAAGGAACATAGCGTCCCCGTTCCCTAATTCTAGATGTCTCCTCAACACCGCCGCCTTGTCCCCCTCCTCACTCATCTCACTGGCGGCTTGAGAAGTGGGGATCTCCCTCTTACTTAATCTTGGTCTTAGCATGTCCTTATCTCGCTTAGGTTTTGGTTTCCTAGTGGCATCTGCAATAAATTTGTGTGTGTGGGGGGGGGGGGGTGGCGATGACATGTTGAAACAATGTTTTATGGCGTCTTCCTACCTCGATGATGTCTGATTTCTCCAAACCTCTGGAATAATGATGAAGGATTGCACCTCTGCGTTGTTTGGGGTGTTTTTCGGCCAATGTTCTTCCCGTGCTTATTAGATCTTGTTGCTACCAACGAGCAGTTATTACATATTCAAAGTATTGGATGACGTGGGCGTTTGTAGGCCCATTTTCTTTAAAAAAGTGAAATTGATAGATGCAAAACTTTTGCCTCCATTTCAACAATGAAACTGAGCTTGGGTCTGTAAGTAGAATTCAGCAAGATACAAATCATTCCACATGGTTTTGGTGGAAGTTGGGTCTATAAGTCAATTTTATCAAGACACAAAACCATTCCACATGATTCTGATGGGTAGTCAGATATACTCGTAGACACCAATAAAGACGTCGGGAAAATACGACAAGGAAGCGTCAGACAGTATCATTATTGTTCCACGCTTTGCCATTCTTCACATGTACCGAGGGCATCTCCAACCGCCCGCCTAACTTGTAACCCCTCGGATGTTCTTCCAAACCTTGACTCCTAAAAAATAAGGAGTTAATAGAGTAGCCAAACCTAATTGAACCCCTATATTATACTCTCTTAAACCTTAACTCTTCAAAAAAAATAAAAAAGTTAATAAAGTGGCTAGACCTAATCAAACCCTATATTTAACTCCCTAATTTCTGTGGACTAATTCTTCTATCATTTGTGACATACATTTCAAACAATTGTAGATATTCCATCAATCATTTAAATGAGTATGCACCATATGCAACAATTCAACTACAAATATACACATAGTTTATCTAGTCAAACAATTCAAATTAAAACATGCTTATACTTCATCCAGAAGTCACCAAATTAATAAAGTTTATCCAAAAATACACATAGCATCTCTTATGTCGTGGAACTTTTGCTGCAAAGTTCATACTACACGGACTCAAGCACTCCCATGCTCATATCATCGCCTGTGGAGAAGACGCCAGAGCAGAGGGCTTGTTCCTTTTCTTTGTTGTGGCCTCGTCGAGAGCCTTGCCCGCTGTCGTCGTCTCCTTCATCCGCTTCCTTGTGCCCCGAGCAACCAGAGGGTGGGCGATCGTGTTCGCGGACGACACGACCTTGCCGTCAGCTTTCATGCATAGCGGCTCCATTCCCTTCAAAATCATGGCCTCCGGTGGCCGCGACAGTGACACTGTGCGATGAAGGAAGGAAAAGGAAGCACCACGTGTGGGAGTTGAGAGCATGAATTTTTAGCTGAGAAATGTGGTCGACTGCTCAAAAGTGAGAGACCGTGAGAAGTTTCTGGGCTTAAATGCTCAAACTTCTGGGAAGTTAACCGTTTGAGAGTTTGGCTAGGTACGGCTTAACTCGTGAAAACGAAATCTTTTGACGAGTTATCCCTTTTTTTAGTGTTCGGTTAGAGATGCCCTGAGAGACTATACAAGGGAGGGAGCAACCGAGCGAAAACCCTATTTGACGCATATTGCGTCAAGTAGTCGGGGCTTCCCACATGGGTGCCCACAACTGGGCTGACCTATTATGTTTTTTCTCTTTCTATTTATTTTTACTTTTATCCTATTTCCTTTCTCAATTTTATTTTTAAAAATATTCATATTTTTTTAAAAAAATTGCATTTCTAAGAATTTGTTCAATAATTCAAAAATTGTTGCTGATTTTAAATTTTGTTGAGAAATTCGGGAAAAGTTTAGAATTTTGATATTTTTGTTTTTTAGAAAAGTTAATTCAGATGTTTAGAATTTCAAAATTCTATAAAAGTTTCATATTTTTTGAAATTTCTTGACAAATCCAAATTGTTTGTGAATTTCAACAAATGTTCCTGTTTTAAAATTTTGAAGAATTATTTTCTTTCTCAAAAATTGTTCGCATTTTCAAATTTAGTTCCGTAGTTTAAAAAATGTTTCCATTTTCAAAACAATGTTTACATATTTCAAAAATGTTACTGTCTTAGATGTTGATGTTTTCAAAATTTGTCCAGAATTTCAAAAATGGTGCATAGTTTCAAAAAATGTAGTGTTTTCTTTTTTAAAATTGTTCACAGATTTGTAAAGTGTTCGCGTTTCTAAAATATTCACTTCTTAAAAAAAATGTTTGCGTTCAAAATTTTAAAGGATGGTCGGATCTGCAGCTGGCTTTAGTTCTTACATTTTCGCGCTGGTTTAATCTCACTAATGGTCATTAGCTCCCGTGGCTAGCAACCAACCGAGCAGGTGCCCCGCATGCACGCATAGCTAGTGGTTCATCCACACTAGTGCAGAACCGGGCAATAGCACCGGTTCGTAAGGCCCTTTAGTGCCGATTCCACAACCGGCACTAAAGTGTGGGCACTAAAGCCCCCCCTTTAGTACCGGTTTAGAATGAACCGGTGCTAAAGGGAAACCACGTGGCACGAGCCAGCTCCAGGAGCCTGGAGTCCTTTAGTACCGATTGGTAAGACCAACCGGTACTATAAGGTTTGGGAGGTTTTAGTTTTACGATTTCTTTTTCATTTAATTTTATGTTTCCATTTTAATTCTTTTTCGTTTGCTGGTATTTTACGATACTA
>NC_041387.1:21335196-21355939 GCF_002162155.2 Triticum dicoccoides
TCTAATAGAACCAATCATGCATATATATATCATCAATGTCTCACAAACCATCATATTAATTAATTCACAAATATACACATGTATAGCTATATACAATTTCTTCTACATATGCATGTTGCCTTCGGAGCCAGTGGCATTATAGCCTAATTGGTGCCTTCGGAGCACGATGACAATTGGAAGTGGTTTTCATTGGGGCGGTAGCGGGTAATAGTATTCTCCCTTCGGATTTATGACCTGGTCGAGCAAAAATCCCGCTATTTCCTCTTGAAGTGCTTCTACGCGCTCCGTTTCTAGGAGCTTCGCCCGCACCTCTCTGAACTGTTAATAAGGAGATCAATATGCATGTGTATTAGTTCTGTGACTAGATATCGATAATGGTGTAAAAATTATGAATAGTGTTTTGACAAGCGTACCCATTCCTGTCTTTGAGATCGGCTCATTTCGAACGCCATCATGCGAATGTTCTCGCAAACGCAGAATGCACACAGATCAGTCCCCTGCGCCTGCTTCAGGGCCTTTACGAGAATGGAATTTGATCAGATAATAATTAATCAAGCATGATAATTAAAGAGATGGCAGCTAGTTAGCTAGCTAGTACTACTTAATTACTTACCTTGGGTCTTTTCCATTTAAGCTTTTCTTTTCATTCGCCGTCCGTGACCCTGATGAACCTTGCCCAAGCCCTGCCCGCCGAAAAAGAAAATGAATAAAGGGATTATTAAATAGTTCATATCATGAAATGACGAACTAATTAATAGGCCGAGATATATAGTTAATAATGATTGAAATTACCTGTTGACTATCTCAAACAAGATGTTATAGTCAGTTTTTTCTTTGAGTAGTGAGTCCAGTATTTCAACTGTTCCGGCGTCAACTTTAATGATACACAAGACCCAATGATATCTGCATGCACACACGTTTGCATGTCTTAATTAAGCGGGCATATGTAAGCAAAAACATGTAGCTAGCTAGTAGGCAAAAATAGAGAATTTGTAGTACAAGACAGTATGACTCACTGGAAGTTGTAAGGAAGTAGTATATCTTCATTGTATTTGAGGCGCTTCAAGAACTCTAGCATGCTGTCCTCTACGGCCTTTTGATGACGTTCATCTATTTTCCATGTGTATTCATTAACAGTGTTTGGGTCAATGAACCCAATGCCATAGCGTCCACCTTTTCTCATTTCATACATCTACATCCTGCATATAATACCACAGAAAAGAATATAGTGAGGATAATTACAGGTAATGATAAGGATCACTACAGCTAGCTTGAGACTTAAATTACAGAAAGAAATCACTTACAGACAATAGCAACTGACGATAGATTTGTCGAGTGCGTCTTGATTGTATAACTGAAACAGTTCAGAATACTCAACGGACACAACTTTCTCATGGTAGTAATGATCCTCCTTGACATTCACCATGAGGGACAATCGATCGGAAATCTTGGTAATGTTCATGTACCATTGATGCAATTCATACATTCTTGTTGGGAGGTTCTTGACCTTGTCTGGCTCGATCAAAGGTTGGCCCCGAACATATTTTCGTTTTATTTCATCCTCTCTAAGCACAGGCATGGGCTCGATCTCGAGGAGTTGTCCAACAGTGATTTTGAGAACTTCAGCCTGCATTATATGCTCCTCCGTTATTATCACATTGCCCACCTCAGGAACGTAAATTGTTTGCCCACAATAATATTGGGCGCGCGTACTGTCACGTGTTGTTGGCACAACAAGCGAGGGGATCGATTGCGCCGCCTGTTCTCCCAGCTGGGGAATGGTTTTCCTGCATTTTTTAACAGCTGCTTCTTGTTTGCTCGATCCCGAGCTCGCCTCCTTACGTACACGTGCTCGATTTAACTTCCTGATGTGGCGCTCATAGTCTGTGTCAACAGGCTCGGGAGCTGGTGGTTGAGCCATACGAATGAAATGGTCAATCGTTTCCTCAGGCACTTTCTTCGTTGGCGGTGTTGGCGGTTTCGGTGCAAAATGGGCTTCCACCTCGGACTTGGATATGGCTGCGATTTCCTCCTCGGACCTGTCATAAGCCCTCTGCGGAAGAGGCGTGAGACTTGGACTATATTTATATCGCTTGACTCCGCCTGTACTTCCTGTACTACATCGACTCGTATCGCTACGCACCATAGCTGCGGGGTGTCTCTTCTGTGATTGCTGAGGCGGCGGAGACGGCTGACGGGGCTGAGTTGGACGAGGAGGAGTGGCCACCTGAAGCTGTGCCGGACTTGGAGGAGGAGTGGCCTGAGCTTATGCCGGACTTGGAGGAGGAGTGGATGTCTGACGCTGTGGCGGACTTGGAGGAGGAGGAGTGGCCTGACACTTTACCGGACTTGGAGGAGGAGTGGCCTGACACTTTGCCGGACTTGGTGGACTTGCAGGAGCGGGAGACTGCTGACTCGGTGGCAGACTTCGACGAGGAGTCGGCTGACGCAGTGTCGGTGGCCTTCGAATGATGATGCAATCCTTTTTCCATAGGATGATACGATGTTTGGCGTCTCTGAGAAAGCGCTCGTCGTCACCTCCAGGATAGTCAAGTTCTAGCTCCGAATATGGGTCCACCACCTCATCAACCAAGACACGAGCATTGCCCGCTGGAATCGGGTTGCAATGGAAGGTTGCCTCGGGGGGATTTGTAAAAGCAACGGCGTCCGCCACCTTCATGGATATGTTCTTCATTTTGACGTGTAGCTCGCAGCTAGTGTTCTCCGTGATGTCATCCACGGGGTATCTACTTAGCATTGCGTCGTCCGGGGCGGAACCCATGCTGCTTCGCGGCATGGATGGGGCGGTGCTATCCAATGCTGGATCATTCGCTAGCTGCTGCAGCTGCTGAGACCCCCTTTGCTGGGTAAGTGAGTCGATCTGCTCCTGCTGCCACTGGAATTTGACTACCAATTCCGCTTGACTTGCTTCTAGGCCTTGAAGGCATTCATAGTCCCGCTTCCTCTGCTCCTCCTCCATCTTCCTCTTCTTCTCCTCCGCAATCTTCTTTCTCGCACGGGTTCTATAGTCGGTGTTCCAGTCTGAGAACCCCTCATACCACGGAATAGCGCCCTTGCCTCGTGTTCTTCCCGGGTGTTCAGGCTTTCCCAGGGCACGCGTAAGCTCGTCGTTCTCTCTGTTGGGTTGGAACACCCCTGATCGTGCCTCTTCTATTGCAACAAGTATCGCATCGTCGGCTCCCTTCAGACTTGCCCTCGTCGAAACATTGCCTGTCTTCAGATCCAACTCCCCCCCATGCGCATAGAACCAAGTCCTGACCCTGGGGGGCCAGCTCTTAGTAACCGGAGTGGCACCTGCATCCTCCATCTCTTTCTTAGACTTATCCCACTTAGGCATTGCCACCGCATAGACACCTGGCCCCAGCTTATGGAACTTATCCTTTTTTTCGGCATTCTTCTTGTTTATTCTCGACCGTTCCTTAGCTAATTCCGAATCCTTGAATTTCACGAAATCGTCCCAATGAGCACGTTGGTTCTCTAGTGTTCCCTCGAATACTGGAGTCTTCCTTCCTCCCTTGACGTACTTGTCCCATTCACGATTCTTGTGGTTCTTGAATGCAACCGCCATCTTCCTAAGAGCAGCGTCCTTGACTTTCTGCACATCTGCTTTTGTGAAATGATCTGGTAGGGTGAAATGTTCCATGAGAGTATCCCAAAGCAGATCTTTTTGATTCTTGTCGACAAAAGTAACATCTGAACGTGGAGCAGCGTCCTCTTTGCCTTTTTGTCTTTTGTCTTTTGCTAGCTCTCTCCATTCTTGAAGGGAGATCGGGAGTTGGTCCTTTACAAGAACTCCGCACTGACGAATGAACTTGTCCGCAATCTTCTTAGGCGCTAATGGTTCGCCATTAGGTCTGACTGCCTCGATATTGTACTTTACGCCCTCCTTCAACTTTTTGTTCGGGCCTCGTTTCGTCCTTTTGCCTGAAGATTTGCTCGATCCGGATGGCTGAAAGAACAAAGATCGATTCGTTAATATATCTTCAAGTCATTTAAAACATGTGATGATCACCAGATACCTGCTTATATAAATATATATACCTCGCCGGTCTTTGTTGTTTCAGGATCAACATGTTCTTCGTCATCGTCATAATCGTAGTTCATGACTTCATCAATTCGGTCGTCGCGATCGAATATCATATCACCCTCTCCTGTGTTGTTTAGAAATTCGGAGCCGTCATAATCTTCTTCATTCTGATCATCATTTGGCCCGCGTATCATATCGAACATGGTCTGTTCTCCCTCTCTGTCGGTATTGTCTGCCATAGCTTTTATTTAACTAATTCAAAAGAAATATAAAACAATTTAGTATTCCAATTACATCGTCTCGAATAATAGATATAATCTCAAATACTTCGTCTAGAATAATAGATATAATCTCGAATACATCGTCTCGAATAATATATAATATTGAATAGTACATCACTGGCTAGCTAATTAAAGATCGAATACTACAAAAGAATCTAGGACACTCGCGGTTCCTGCGGCGCGGGCGGTGGACACCCAAAGAGAAGGAACCCTCACAGGATCATAGCTGAAGTGAGATCCCCGAAGATACTGCCAGGTATTGGAGAACCTGCCGCCCTCTAACGCAACCATGTAGCGATGGACGTGCTCGTCCTTCTCCCTGACACGGCGACGTACCACCTCCGGTGGGGCCGGGTCCCTCCGCACAGAAACTGGCCCACGCGAACGCCACCAAACGAGATCAGGGTCGACGACGGGACCCGGGCCCGGGTTCCTCATCAAGCGGTGCGCCCCTCCAGGCAGCACCTCCCAGTGCCAGCCCGGCGGAGCCCAGTCCCGGACATGGGTCGGCTGGACGTCGTCGTGGACGGGTCGACGGCGAGGATGCGGGCCGGGCATCGTCGAGAACAAATACTAGCTATATGCCCGCAAAAAGTAACATTTTTTTAATGATTGGATTTTGATAACTAAAATTTCTAACATTTCTATATAACACTAATTATGCTAATCTAAATAATCTAAATAACACTAAAATTTCTAACATTTCTAACATTTCTATATAACACTAATTTCTAACATTTCTATATAACACTAATTTCTAACTGATTAAACACTAATTATATCCATCTAACATGCATTCATACATATATAATAGTGAAAAAGTAATAATCTAAATAATCTAAACTAATTAAACATACAAAATACGTGTGTGTGTGTACTAATTAAACACTAATTATCTAAACTAATTAAACATACAAAATAATAATCTAAATAATCTAGACTAATTAAAGACTAATTATTTAAACTAATTAAACATGCTTGTGTGTGTGTACGGGCTCGGGAAGGGCTCACAGCGGGCGACGGCGACGACGAGGCGACGGCGAGGCGAGGCGACGGCGAGGCGACGGGGACGGCGGGGACGACGCGACGGGGACGGGCCCGGGGCGGCGACGGGGACGGGGGCGGCAACGGAGACGATCGAGGGCGGCGGCGACGGCGACGGAGACGGAAACAGAGGAACGAACTGAGAGGGAAATTGAAATTTTCATAGCCGTTGTATATATAGAAGGCACCTTTAGTACCGGTTGGAACCACCAACCGATACTAAAGGCCTGTTTTGGCCAGGCCAAGCGGCGGGAAGCGACCCCCTTTAGTATCGGGTGATGGCACAAACCGGTACTAAAGGCCCCCCTTTAGTACAGGTTTGTGCCACGACCCGATACTAAAGGGGGTGCGCTGGCGCAGGTGCGGTGCGGCAAATTTAGTCCCACCTCGCTAGCCGAGGGGCGACCGCACTGGTTTATAAACCCCGTGCGGTCGCTCTCTCGAGCTCCTCTCCAAAGTAGGCTTACTGGGCCTACGTGTTCTTTGCAGCCCTGTGGGCCCACTTGGCCTTTGCGGGCCTGCATCCTGGCCCAACGACAGGTTGGGTTTCTAGTCGTATGCAGGCCGCTCTGGCCTAGTAGGCGGGCTTAATTTTATTTTATTTTTTGCTTTATTTATTTTTGTGTTGTTTTTTTTGTGTATTTAGAGTTTCTTTGTGAACATTTTTGTTTTAGGTACAAAAAATTACAAACTTTCTGTTAGGGCTTTTTATTATTATTTTTTTGCTTTATTTATTTTTGTGTTGTTTTTTTGTGTATTTAGAGTTTCTTTGTGAACATTTTTGTTTTAGGTACAAAAAATTACAAACTTTCTGTTAGTGCCCGTAGTTTTCAAATTTGAATAGTTTAAATTTTGAATTATTTGAAATTAGTGTGAATCACTAGTTTGTGAATAACTTAACTTTAAAAATCAGTAAAGGCATGAAAGAATTTGTTTGCACATAAAATTTCTTCGCGTTTCAAATGCCAAAACACATAACTACCCTAACTATTACAGAGATTCCCCTCTCGGTGCGAAACACAGAAGAAAGTGATGATAGCTAGTGAAGCCGATCACATCCCAGATCTTTGGGTGTGAAACTTTTTCTTCGCGTGTGTCCCTTTGCGCCGTAACCATGGAAAATCTTCATCATTTAACGGGATGCTCAGGTCAATATTCACTGTGAATGGAGCAATTTCATCAAACTTTTCATAATCTTCTGACTTGTCTGTCTTGTCATCCACTCCCATGATGTTTCTCTTCCCAGAAAGAACTATATGCCACTTTGGCTCATCGTACGATGCATTCGCTTCCTTATCTTTTCTTTTTCTTGGCTTGGTAGACATGTCCTTCACATAGAAAACTTGTGCCACATCATTGGCTAGGACGAATGGTTCGTCTGCATACGCAAGATTGTTGAGATCCACTGTTGTCATTCCGTACTGCGGGTCTTCCGTTACCCCGCCTCGTGTCATATTGACCCATTTGCACCAAAACAAAGGGACCTTTAAACCACGTCGATAGTCAGGTTCCCATATGTCCTGTATATAACCATAATATGTTTTCTTTCCCGTCTTGGTTTCTGCATCAAAGCGGACACCACTGTTTTGGTTGGTGCTCTTCTTATCTTGGGTGATCGTGTAAAATGTATTATCATTTATCTCGTACCCTTTGAAAGTCATTATATTCGAAGATGGTAACTGGAACAGCAAGTACAGGTCATCTTCAATAGAGGTGTCATGCATGGTACGTGTCTGCAACCAGCTGGCGAAACTCCTAGTTTGTTCATGTGTAATCCAGTCATCAGACCGCTCCGAATGTTTGGAGCGTAGCAAATTCTTGTGTTTATCCATATACGGAGCCACCAAGGCGGAATTCTGTAGAACTGTGTAGTGTGCTTCAGTGAGAGAATGTCCGTCCATACATATTATTTGTTCCCCTCCTAGCGTGCCTTTTCCATCCAGTCTGCCCTTATGCCGCGATTCAGGAACACCAATCGGCTTAAGGTCAGGAATAAAGTCAATACAAAACTCAATGACCTCCTCATTTTGATGGCCCTTGGAGATGCTTCCTTCTGGCCTAGCACGGTTATGAACATATTTCTTTAAGACTCCCATGAACCTCTCAAAGGGGAACATATTGTGTAGAAATACAGGACCCAAAACGTTAATCTCTTGGCACAGGTGAACTAGGACGTGTGTCATGATGTTGAAGAAGGATGGTGGGAACACCAACTCGAAACTGACAAGACATTGCACCAAATCATTCTGTAACCTTGGTATGATTTCTGGATCGATTACCTTCTGAGAGATTGCATTGAGAAATGCACATAGCTTCACAATGGCTAATCGAACGTTTTCCGGTAGAAGCCCCCTTAATGCAACCGGAAGCAGTTGCGTCATAATCACGTGGCAGTCATGAGACTTTAGGTTCTGGAACTTTTTCTCTGCCATGTTTATTATTCCCTTTATATTCGACGAGAAGCCAGACGGTACCTTAATACTGAGCAGGCATTCAAATAAGATTTCCTTCTCTTCTTTGGTAAGAGCGTAGCTTGCATGATTCTGATGTATGCCATCTTCTCCGTGCATACGTTGCTGGTCCTCCCGTGCCTCAGGTGTATCTTTTGTCTTCCCATACACGCCCAAGAAGCCAAGCAGGGTCACGCAAAGATTTTTCGTCACGTGCATCACGTCGATTGCGGAGCGGACCTCTAGGTCTTTCCAATATGGCAGGTCCCAAAATATAGATTTCTTCTTCCATATGGGTGCGCGTCCATCAGCGTCCTTTGGAACGGATTGTCCGCCAGGACCCTTTCCAAATATCACCTTCAAATCCTTGACCATATCATGTACATCAGCACCAGTACGGTGGCGAGGCTTCGTCCGGTGATCCGCCTCACCTTTGAAATGCTTGCCTTTCTTTCTTACGGGATGCCTGCTCGGAAGAAATCGACGATGTCCCAGGTACACATTCTTCTTACAACTATTCAAATATATACTGTCGGTATCATTCAAACAGTGCGTGCATCCATGGTATCCCTTGTTTGTCTATCCTGAAAGGTTACTGAGAGCAGGCCAATCATTGATGGTCACGAACAGCAATGCCTTTAGGTCAAATTCTTCCTGTTTGTGCTCATCCCATGCACGTACACCTGTTCCATTCCATAGTTGTAAGAGTTCTTCAACTAATGGCCTTAGATACACATCAATGTCGTTGCCGGTTTGTTTAGGGCCTTGGATGAGCACTGGCATCATAATGAACTTCCGCTTCATGCACAACCAAGGAGGAAGGTTATACAAACATAGAGTCATAGGCCAGGTGCTATGGTTGCTGCTCTGCTCCCCAAAAGGATTAATGCCATCTGCGCTTAGACCAAACCATACGCTCCTTGCGTCATCTGCAAACTCCTTCCTGTACTTTTTTTCGATTTTTCTCCACTGCGACCCGTCAGCGAGTACTCTCAACTTTCCGTCTTTCTTACGGTCTTCTCTGTGCCATCGCATCGCCTTGGCATGCTCTTTGTTTTGGAACAAACGTTTCAACCGTGGTATTATAGGAGAATACCACATCACCTTGGCAGGAATCTTCTTCCTGGGGCGCTCGCCCTCGACATCACCATGCTCATCGCGGCTGATCTTATAGCGCAATGCACCACATACCAAGCAAGCATTTAAATCCTACTCACCGCGGTAGAGGATGCAATCATTAGGGCATGCATGTATCTTCTGCACCTCTAACCCTAGAGGGCAGACATCCTTCTTTGCTTCGTATGTACTCTCGGGCAATTCGTTGTCCTTTGGAAGCATATCCTTTATCATTACCAGCAACTTTCCAAATCCCTTGTCAGATACACCATTCTCTGCCTTCCATTGCAGCAATTCCAGTGTGGTGCCCAGCTTTTTCTTGTCACCTACGCAATTCGGGTACAACAATTTTTTGTGATCCTCTAACATGCGCTGCAACCTCTTCTTCTCCAAATCACTTGCGCAGTTTCTCTTTGCATCGGCAATGGCCCGACCTAGATCATCAACGGGCTCATCTAATGCCTCTTCTTCAGCTTCTTCCCGCATTGCCGGCTCAGCTTCTTCCCGCATTACCGGCTCAGCTTCTTCCCCCATTGTTGTATCATCGTATTCAGGGAACCCATGGCTAGGATAGCTGTCGTCGTCCTCTTCTTCTTCATTGTCTTCCATCATAACCCCTCTTTCTCCGTGCTTGGTCCAAACATTATAGTGGGGCATGAAACCGGACTCAAATAGGTGGACGTGAATGGTTCTTGACGTAGAGTAATTGCAACCATTCTTACAGCCAGCACATGGACAAGGCATAAAACCATCCGCCCGCTTGTTTGCCTCAGCCGCAAGCAGAAAAGTATGCACGCCCTCAACGAACTGCGGAGAGCATCGGTCATCGTACATCCATTGCCGGCTCATCTTCATTACACAACACCGAATAGACCAAATTAATACAAGTTCATACATAAAGTTCATACAACACTTAAATGCAACAAACAAATAACTCTCTAACTAAAGCATTTAAATGCAACAACAAATGCGATCAAGATCGCAACTAAGGTAACAATTGATCCAACAGCATAATGATACCAAGCCTCACTATCGATGGCATATTTTCTAATCTTTCTAATCTTCAAGCGCATTTTCTCCTTCTTGATCTTGTGATCATCGACGACATCGGCAACATGCAACTCCAATTCCATCTTCTCCCCCTCAATTCTTTTCAATTTTTTTTCAAGTACTCATTTTCTCTTTCAACTAAATTTAACCTCTCGACAATAGGGTCGGTTGGAATTTCCGGTTCACATACCTCCTAGATAAAAATATCTATGTCAACTTGATGGGCATAATTTGTCATAAACACGAAATGCAACAAATAGTTTTAAAAGAGAATATACCACATCCGAATCATAACAAGGACGAGGGCCGACAGAGACGGATATCAAAACCATGGCACTATGTATAACAAAGAACGTACGGGTAAGATAGTTATTATACGAGTAACTATATATCCAAATCACACAAACATCAATTTTTTATATAAAATTTCATGAACAAGAGGCTCACCACAAGGTGGTGCCGGCGACGGGACGATGCGGGCGATCAACGGTGGTTACGACGGAGATTTAGAAGGCACTAAGTAAACCACACCTACATATGCAAACTAAGTGTTATTTTAACCTCAAATTGCATATAAATCAAATACTAGCACATATATATATTTCCTCCCGAATTACTAAACTCACAAATTAATAACTATATAAAGCATTGCAAGAGCTAATCTAGCAATGAGAGATGAAAGGACAAAGTTGCTAACTTTTGTGATCATTTGAATGGATGGGGGCCTTCAAATCTTGACAAATTTTGGGCAAAATGTGTGATGAGCTCGAGAGGAAGAGGGGAAGAACAGAGAGGAGAGGGGAAAGGGGAAGAACAGAGCGAGCTCAGGTGGACGAAGGGTTTATGTAGGACGACCTTTAGTACCGGTTCGTGCCAAGAACCGGTACTACAGGTGCTAGAGGGGGCCCAGACTGACAACATCCTGCCACCACTCTCATTAGTACCGGTTCATGGCACGAACCGGTGCTAAAGGTTAGCCACGAACCGGTACTAATGAGAGCGGCCCGGCTAGCCGTTGGAACCGGCACTAATGTATACATTTGTGCCGGCTCAAATACAAACCGGCACTAATGTGCTTCACGTTTGACCCTTTTTCTACTAGTGCCAGGACCAGGAGTGTGCAATGCAAGCAAAGCTGCGCATTGACGCGAAAGAAATCGCAATTTGGCAGAGCTAATTAAAGGAGAAAACAAGATGTCAACCAACTTAGGTAGGTAGATTTTATAAAAAAAACAACAACTTAGGTAGAGAGAGAGAGAGAAAGAGAGAAAGTATATGACGATCGATCGATCATGAGCCTGCAGCCAGTGCGTACCCACCTACCGTACTACAAACACAAGCGATTAGAGGCTGTGTAGTAGAGAGGCGGGCCAGCTTGGTCGCTGTGCCGATGCCTCCGGATACAAAAACCCGGATCAAAATGTAGCATGAAGCGGATATAAAACATGATGAGCAACACCCGGCTTATCATCCGGGAGCTAGTTGATGGCTTGGAGCTAGTTGTTGGCCGTGTGCTATGCAGCGGTGCTGGTGCTCACCCACCTGAAAGACGAGACCTGGAGCGCGTGTTCGGTGAGCGGGCTGGTCCTGTGCTGTGTACTTTACCCCAGCGACATGGACAGCTTACTGTAATCTACTCCTACCAGTGAGCAATACGGAATACGGTTACGTACTGCTACAACCGGGCATGCATGCATGCAGACACGATTGCTCCTCTGATCAGATTCCTCGCCGCTCCGCTTCTGCTCGAGAAGAAACACACGTCGTTTTGGTTCTTTTTTTCTTTTCTTTTGCAAAGTTGCCAGCGGAATGAGAATCAAGTAGCCGACGTCTGGAAAAAGACTGCCGGTGCAATCCCAAAGTTGTGAAAAACCCGCCGGCTGACACAATGTGGTCGTTTTCATTAATACTACCGTTGACACAATGATATCTTTCGTCATCCCTGGAAAGCTCCCTAATAGCGAGAATTATTATTTTTTCGAAACGGAATAGCGAGAATTTGGAAGATGACAGGCCTTTGGGCGACGGTTCTGGGAAGTTGGCCACAGCAATTACGACGGTATGAGTACGACAGGTTATACATCAGCATCGCGTGCACGCATCAAGGCCAGGCCTCCATCTAGTTTGATTCTGCCGTTCATGCTTGTTTTCCTACTGAAAAAACCATCACGTTCAGACGAGTGCTTCATCCATCCAACTGGTGTAGACATCAGGCATCCAAGGCTGCCTAATCAAGTTGGGACCCTCGTGCTTTCCCGTGGCAAAAGCGACGCATGCACACCAATAATCCGTGACTATCTTTTGCCTCGTTTCAAAATAAAATAACAATAATCCGCGACTAAAAAGAATTCAACAAACGGCGTAGCCGCACGCATGCCCAGTTGTTGTTAAAAAAGCACGGCTGCTAAGCTTGCAATACAGCCAAGCCAAGGCCGTGAGGGAGTCAAACATGGATAACAAACACATGCTGGAGCTGGACACCTACACCTACGCGCGCGGCATGTGGCCTGGCCGACACGACGATGCCTTCGTGGCTGGTGACACCACTGGGGATGGTACAAAGAAGCTAGTCAGCCAGCGAGACCTCCCGGCTCCCGGCACGCATCACCGACCGGATTCCCCGCTAGACGGAGGTCACGGTCCGACGTCCCGTGTGAAAGACGTATGCCATGCAGCGGGCGAGGGCGAGCACATTCAGTGCAACCACCGGTGTGGTGTGGTGGTGGCGCCGCTACCAACCCGGCCGGACGCCAACTGCATGCTCGGCCTCATCTCGTCGTCGCCGTCGTAGGCTCGCAGCGACTCCGAGACTGTAGCGGGATAGCGAGGCGAGATGAGCGTGTTGACGCTCAAAAAGGGCATGATCGCAAAGAGTGACTTGAGGCTGTAGCAAGATGAGGTCAAATTTATGAGTTCATGTCACCATTTGATGGCTCTCTTCAAGATAATCAAAGTAAATGTGAAGATGGATCAAAACGGAGCTCAAGTGTAAAAGATATGCCAATTTCGGAGATACTCGCGTTGACACCAGATTAGAAAATGGCATGAAACCTAACCAAGATGGCCTCTGATGGAAAAAGTTACCACAGAAAAGTTCTTCGTCTCGTCGAGATGAACGATTTTGATATAAAGATCGTCCTCATCCGAGTTTGTATGCAAAAGTTACAGCCAAAAGTGTGCGCTGCAGCACTGTATGGCCGGATCATCCGGACCGGGGTCCAGATCATCCGGCCGACGGCCAAAAAATTGACCAAAACAACAGAAGCTAAAAGTTGAAGCCGGATGATTTGGATCAACTCTCGGATGATCTGGGTAAAGGCCGGACAATCCGGGCAATCGTCCGGGTGTCCGGACACGTTTTTCTGCTGCAGACTTTAGAAAATGGCCCGAAACACCCTCAAGATGGCCTCAGATGAAAAAGTGTTCAACATGAATGTTGTGCGTCTCGTCGAGGCGGTTGATTTGGATATAAAAAACGTCCAAATCCGAGGTCGTATGAGGATTCTAGAGCCAAAACAGTAAGCTGCTGTCAAGAAACTGGACTAGGCCGGATCATCCGGGCCTTGAGCTGGACATCCGGGCCGGGGGTCGTGAATAGTCCGTGTTTTACTAGGTTTTAATGATTTGGACGGCTAGGCAAGTCCTTTTCTTGTACGGGAAGTCCACCCGCCTCTTATATAGACAAGAGGTGACGGCCGATTGAACAACAACACACAATCGCAAAACTCATCTATTTTTTACCCTAATTTTACATCCCTCTCTTGTTCTTTCTCTCTCGTTCTTCGTTTGTTCTTCATATTGGAGGGCAGCGATCCTCGAGGCTCTAGGGGCGGGCGAACCGACCTAGGGCAGCCCATAGCCGCCGCGCGTCCAGACGGGGTCCCTCCCGGGCGCGTGGGGTTTCGGGTGCTCAAAAGCGCCCGCCGGATTGTCTTGCGTACCGCGCTTCCGGCGGGTCTCCTTCGACGTGAGCTGCGGTGCATCATCCTCGGCGTTGAAGGTACACGGTGACGTGTTCGTGTGCGAACACACTTTTTGGCGACTCCGCTGGGGACGAAAGATCAAGAATCATCATCAACCATGTCTAATCTCCCCAAGCCCTCAGAAGTTGACGCCGAAAACATCATTA
Organism: Triticum dicoccoides; assembly: GCF_002162155.2. NCBI lineage: Eukaryota > Viridiplantae > Streptophyta > Magnoliopsida > Poales > Poaceae > Triticum > Triticum dicoccoides. Next base: position 21,349,315 of record NC_041387.1, read on the forward strand.
AGCCCGGCCTTGATGAACTATTGGATGAACATCGCCAAGCCTACGAAGCACGCAAGAAGCAGCGTGAAGAGGCTTTTGAGGCGCTCAAGAAGAAGCGCGAGGAGGAGGATTTGGAAGCGTTTCTTTCAAGTTTCAAGAAGGACCGTCAAGGCAACATCACTCCGGTTGGAAACGTCAATTTTCCTCCCCTCATCGACGAACAAGATGTAATCACTGTGAGTAAAGTTTTTTCTCCAGAGCAAGTGGCCGTGATTGAAAGTCTTGTTAGCAAGGGTAATGTGATGGCATACAATTCTTTTGTGGCTAGTGCTAATGCTCAGAAAAATATGCCTCCGTCATCTAGTGGTACTGTTGGTGTATCTGAAAACGCCAGTCCAACTTTACCTATTTCATCGGCGCCTCCTATACAACAATAATATAGTATGCCGTTGAATTTCTACCCTAGTCAAACCAACCAGCTTGTGACTACACCTACATACCCTAATCCTATTATGAGTGTGCCCAATTCGGCGTCAACGCCGAATCATTTTGTCACACCACCCATAGGCGCAAGTATGTTTGGTCTTCCGCCGAATTATGGTTCGGCGCCCAGCCCACAAGTTGCACCAATAGCTAGTACTCAGGTTGCTCCTATGTCATTGCCACAAACATCTTCATCTACCTCGGATCCAATTTTAGCTAAATTAAGGGAGGATTTGCATAAGATGTTTCAAGAAACTTTCGGAAACGAGTCGAAAGTAAAGAGTCGTGTGTATCAAAAGCCTTATCCTGAACACTTCGATGCAATTTCTTACCCTCAAGGTTATAAGGTTCCTGATTTTGTTAAATTTAGTGGTGAGGGTACGAAAACAACTTGGGAGCATGTGAGTCAGTATCTAGCACAGTTGGGTGAAGCAGGTTCCATAGAAGAGTTGAAAGTGCGTTTATTTCCCTTGTCTTTAACTGGCACCACATTTTCATGGTTTGCTGCTTTACCACATGGCTCAATTCTCTTATGGTCGCAATTAGAGCAAAAGTTTCGTGATCATTTTTATAGCGGCGATAATGAGCTAAAGTTGTCACATCTTACATCGTTTAGGCAGAAACATGATGAACCGGTCACCGATTATGTCAAGAGATTTAGAGATATAAAAAACCGATGTTATAGCTTAGTGATAACTGAGAGAGACTTGGCAGATCTTGTTCTTAATGGTTTGAAAACTCACATTAAAGAGAGGCTAGAAAGTTATGAGTTTTTGAGCATTAATCAAGTCTTACAAAAAGCTTTGGCCCAAGAGAGTTGAAGTAAAGAGGTCCATAGGTCTACAACCGATCGTCCTAGAATGCATATGGTTGAACACAATGATGATAATTCGGACGATGAGGTTGATGTCTATACTACTGAATTTGTTTGGTCCTCAAAGGCCAAACCCTATATGTGAATGCTCTTAAGCCGATTCGCAAGAATCATGATGAGGAGATGAGGTTTACTTTTGATATATCAAAGTGTGATAAAATATTTGATGCACTCTTGCAAGATAAGATGATTAGAATATCACACACCATACCGCCGTTTGAGGAGCTGAAACGGCGTGCTTATTGCAAGTACCATAATTCATTTTCTCATGCTACTAACGATTGTAATGTTTTCCGACGACAGATACAATCGGCCATTAATGACGGACGACTGAATTTTGCTGAGATGCAAGTTGATAAACAGCCCTTCCCGATAAACACCATAGACTTGGAGGGAAAGAGAATGTTGATTCGGCCTAGCATAGCCGAATCTGCTAATAAAGATAATGTTGTTATTGGTGAACCCAGGAATAGCAAGGAGGGCGACAAGGTCTTGGGAAGAAAGATTGTGATTGAGAAGCAACCAGATGGCAAGGAAGTGTTGAAGATCACTATAAAAAATGCCACACTCGGGGGGCAACCGCAAGTACAAGAGGATGCTCATGTTGAATTGATCAAGCCCAAGAATTCAGAAGTTGGCAAGTGGAAAAAGAATGAAACTAAGAACAAAAGAATCAAGCCAACTTTTGATATGTTGCTATCCAAATATGCAAGTCAAGCGGCCGGTTCTAGCTTTAATCGGCCATCACATTCAAAGCGTTCGAGATTGCCTCCGGAGCAAGAGTTTCAACGATATGCAAGGCTATATGGGTCAGGGGCACCGACACCATGGATGTCACAACCCTCCTATGCGCCATATTACATGAGAGGCTTCGGTGGAGGATGGGGGCATCCCCCAATGGCTCCTTATGCTTTCCATATGGGGTGGGCAGCACCTAGAAGGCCTTCTCGTGAGAGGCTTTATTATCCCACACAAGGCCGTTTGAGATATGGTGCTAATCGGCCAACAAAAATTTCTCCAAGTAAGGCCAATAAAAAAGTGTGGCGTCTTAAGTCATCTAGTGCGGAAATTTCAGAATGCGACAAGCAAAAGGAGATCAAAAAGCCGGTTGTTGGTAATCTGGCTACTTCTAATGGTGATATTGTTATTTTTCAGCAGGGTTCCATGCTTAGTGATCATGAGGCGAGCACAAGCAAGGCCAAACCAAGGGATCCCAAATATACTCAACTTAAGTGGTGTCCTCCCGGTTTAACCAAGACCATGAAAAGGAGATTACAACGCATGAGGAACCACGAGAAGGTAGAGCACAAAGAGGAAAGGCAAAGGGATGAATTGTTAAGTGAAATTCGGCCCATGGCACTCACAAAACAAGTGTGGAGGCCTAAAGAAAAAGAAAACGCAGATGCTTCTACATTAGCTACAACAACAGATTCACCACCAAAAGAGGATGATGCAACCCCTATTACATCGTCCACACCACCTGAAACATCCTCTTCAATTGAGGAATCTTTGAGCCCAATATTCACATTGGGAGACGAAGATGAGATGGTGGATTATGAATATACGCCGGTTCGGGAAGGTATGGATATTAATATGGTATATTACTTACCTGCCGAGTTTCGTGCTATAGGTGAAGAAGGGGAGGTAGCCCAGCTGAATTTTGGTCCTAAGAATGCTATTTTCGAGAAGCCAAGAGAACCGGTGAAACACTTGAAGCCATTGTACCTCAAAGGTCATATTAACGGATCGCCGGTTGCTAGGATGCTCGTTGATGGTGGTGCTGTGATAAATCTTATGCCCTACTCGATCTTCAAAAAGTTGGGGTTAGATGATGATGCATTGATGAAGACCAATATGGTACTTAATGGATTCGAGGGTAAAGAAAAGACAGAGGCCAAAGGTGTGATGTGCATGGAACTCACCGTGGGAAGCAAAACTTTGGCCACCACATTCTTCATTGCCGAGGTGCAAGGTAACTATAGTGTTATATTAGGTCGTGATTGGGTTCATGCTAACCAATGTGTGCCATCTACCATGCATCAATTTTTAATACAATGGATCGATGATGAGGTAGAAATCATTCACGCGGATAATTCGGCTTGTGTTGCTTTGGCCGATGCATCGGTGGATTGGAATCATCCCGATGTTACTTGCTTAACAGGGCGTGACCTCTCGGAGTTTGATTTCCTTAGTGCTACAAGGAACGGGTTCATTCCCATCTCTTTAAAACCGATTGGTGGTAATCGGTTACAAGGTATGATGTGAACCAGAAATTAAAATCAATGGCCGATATAAAGTTATCACCCTAAGCATAAACATGGCCGATATAAAGTTATCGCCCTAAGCATAAACATGGCCCATATAGAGATTATCGCCCTAAGCGCATATAAATGGCCGATGGAGTGTTGACATCGTCCTTAGACAAACGTTTTGCAAGTTATTTTTCGACGCGCTAGCTTTGCCGAAAAACAGGGGGGCATGTGTTGACGCTCAAAAAGGGCATGATCACAAAGAGTGACTTGAGGCTGTAGCAAGATGAGGTCAAATTTATGAGTTCATGTCACCATTTGATGGCTCTCTTCAAGATAATCAAAGTAAATGTGAAGATGGATCAAAACGGAGCTCAAGTGTAAAAGATACGCCAATTTCGGAGATACTCGTGTTGACACCAGATTAGAAAATGGCATGAAACCTAATTAAGATGGTCTCTGATGGAAAAAGTTACCACAGAAAAGTTCTTCGTCTCGTCGAGACGAACGATTTTGATATAAAGATTGTCCTCATCCGAGTTTGTATGCAAAAGTTACAGCCAAAAGTGTGCGCTGCAGCACTGTATGGCCGGATCATCCGGACCGGGGTCCAGATCATCCGGCCGAGGGCCGAAAAATTGACCAAAACAACAGAAGTTAAAAGTTGAAGCCGGACGATCTGGATCAACTCCTGGATGATCCGGGTAAAGGCTGGACAATCCGGGCAATCGTCCGGGTGTCCGGACACGTTTTTCTGCTGCAGACTTTAGAAAATGGCCCGAAACACCCTCAAGATGGCTTCGGATGAAAAAGTGTTCAACATGAAAGTTGTGCGTCTCGTCGAGGCGGTTGATTTGGATATAAAAAACGTCCAAATCCGAGGTCGTATGAGGATTCTAGAGCCAAAACAGTAAGCTGCTGTCAAGAAACTGGACTCGGCCGGATCATCCGGGCCGGGGGTCGTGAATAGTCCGTGTTTTACTAGGTTTTGATGATTTGGACGGCTAGGCAAGTCTTTTTCTTGTACGGAAAGTCCACCCGCCTCTTATATAGACAAGAGGTGACGGCCGATTGAACAACAACACACAATCGCAAAACTCATCTATTTTTTACCCTAGTTTTACATCCCTCTCTTGTTCTTTCTCTCTCGTTCTTCGTTTGTTCTTCATATTGGAGGGCAGCGATCCTCGAGGCTCTAGGGGCGGGCGAACCGACCTAGGGCAGCCCATAGCCGCCGCGCGTCCAGACGGGGTCCCTCCCGGGCGCGTGGGGTTTCGGGTGCTCAAAAGCGCCCGCCGGATTGTCTTGCGTACCGCGCTTCCGGCGAGTCTTCTTTGACGTGAGCTGCGGTGCATCACCCTCGGCGTTGAAGATACACGGTGACATGTTCGTGTGCGAACAGAGCGGAATCAAACTCGAAGGACGGGTTAGATGATGGCGGGAGGCGCCAAGGTGGGCGTTCCCTCCCATCATTCCATGCTGCCATCAGCCCGTCACCACCACCAGCAGCTCGATCGATCAACTCTTCTCCTCATGAGTACTACTGTACCACTTGAGTAGCAGCTGGAGTGCACACCGTATGTGCATAGTAGGGAAAATATCTGCCGATTTTCACAAGAAGATGGATGCTGCATGCGACGCAATACGATCCAGGAGGAAAGTTGCGTGGTCTCGACTCTTGAAGCAACCAACCCGGGCTGACTGACCGACATGGCCTACTCGTACTCGTACCTAACGGCCTAACCCGGGACCCACCGGCGCGACTCGGGTCCAAGAGTCCAACGTTGTTTATAATACTCCAATGCCATGAAACGTGACTTGAGTGAGGAGTAGCCCATAATGAGCTCTCAACGAACTGACACCGACAGCGAGTTGTAATACAGCATTTGAGTCCGACTAAATCATCATCACTGAAAGCAAAGCTTCGAGGGGAGCCCCTGTTTTGTCCTCAGATCCCTTTAAAGAGGAGGCTACTACTCCCTCGGTCCTTTCTTTATTTTTGTGCTTCAACTTTGACCATAAATTTAACCAACAATACCGATTGCGACGGGAGCAAAAATTATACTAGTGAATTCGTATTAAAAAAAGTTTTTAATTATATAATTTTTTCTTCCACCACAGTCGATCTCGTTGATTAAATTTATGATCAAAGTTAGACCCGAAAAGCGCGGGCGCTAAAGATTCATTGACTCTCACATGATGTGATGTAAGTAAACCCTTGGCGTTGTAATTAACTAACCAACGAGGATTCTACGTATTACCCAGAGCATGATTGGGCCCTCCCTTAATAGTCTTATCCAGTTAAGCCGGTCGTGTCAGAAACTGGCATCTCAAATGTCAGTTCTTCTGTTGCACTGTTCTCCAGGCACTGTGCTTTGACTACTTAATTGCATGATTGATACCCCTAACTAACTAGCCGGTCAGCGTTGCTTCTTCCCTCCTAAGGCTGGTTGTAATGGGGAGTATCATATACTAGTATCATGCATATGATATTAGTGTATGATACTACCTCCCTAATGCATAGTATCATATATTAGTATCATGTAATACTCTATTTATTGCCATGCATGACACAAAGTAGCACACCATTTATTATGATACAGTATCATGATATGATACTCCACCCTCTCCTTCTTCATTTAATACTATGACACCTCATCAAAATTGCCTAATTGGCATGCATGATACTAGCTATGATACTACCATTACGACCAGCCTAACATCTCTGGATCCAAAGAAAAAAAAACATCTCTCGATCCAAAGTGACAGTGCAATCATTTTAATATCTTCAAATAAATTAGATTAATCTACGCATCTCATTGTTAGGTCGATGATCCGTGACGACTGAAAGCAAGCATGTCACCTAGAAAATAGTCCTGAACTTTCATGCCGAGATGCCCTCGCAGCTATTAATTTGTTATAGTTAGGGCACCTTCAACATGGACACTCTCAATCCGTCCTATCTGCCTGGACTTGTCCGGTCCAAACGTATTTTGCCATTCAATGCGGTCTTGTATCTTTCCGCCGGTTAGTGCAGACG
>NC_041387.1:21356289-21357273 GCF_002162155.2 Triticum dicoccoides
GAGTCCGTGCACCACCCACGTAAAACTCCGACACCCTGGCCCATTGAAATCCCCCTCCCCAGGAAGCGTGTACGAGCTACACAATATGTAGAGCAATATCGAGAGAATGAATGATTCAATCAACAAGTTGAGGAAGAAGAAGCAAAACTATGATCTCCTCCTTTGTCGCGTGCAATGGCCACCTTGCCTCCAGCAGAGCAAATATGTGACAAACTTGGTGATGATGGTCTGGATGGCGTGCATCGATACGATAACGACCTCACATTACAATCATGAATGAAGTGCATGTCGTAGGGCGCAATGTGCTTTCGTGCGTGAAATGATGCATGCACTTGCTGCCAGAAAGTTCCCCCTCTGCTCCTGCCTACAAAACTTGCGAATACGGCCAACCACGCATCGCACAACAATTCATCCTCCATGGTTAGGTACCCCGCCATCCTTCTTACTCTGAAAAAAGACATGGCGTCCGAAAATAAACTCAATGGCATTTGACCGAACACATGCCGGGCGTGGTGGCCGTCATGGAGGTCGTCGACAGGGTGGTGAAGGGTACCTGAGTACAAACGGCTATAGGATGGACTGCACTGTCGTAAAAGGCGAGCGGGCGCGTTGATGCTGGTTGCGAACGTCCAACAATGCTTGTATGGCGGTCGGAGGGGTACAACCACTAGTGCAGAACCGGGCAATAGCACCGGTTCGTAAGGCCCTTTAGTGCCGGTTCCATAACCGGCACTAAAGTGTGGGCACTAAAGGCCCCCCCTTTAGTACCGCTTCGGCACGAACCGGTGCTAAAGGGCAACCACGTGGCACGAGCCAGCTCCGGGGGCCTGGAGCCCTTTAATACCGGTTGGTAAGACCAACCGGTACTATAAGGATTGTTTTTTTAGTTTTATGATTTCTTTTTCATTTAATTTTGTGTTTCCATTTTAATTCTTTTTTGTTTGCTGGTATTTTACGATACTACATAGTGTACACGTTATGCAT
>NC_041387.1:21357287-21357647 GCF_002162155.2 Triticum dicoccoides
GGGGCCTGGAGCCCTTTAGTACCGGTTGGTAAGACCAACCGGTACTATAAGGTTTGGGGGGTTTTTAGTTTTATGATTTCTTTTTCATTTAATTTTGTGTTTCCATTTTAATTCTTTTTCGTTTGCTGGTATTTTACGATACTACACATTGTACACGTTATATATATATATATATATATATATATATATATATATATATATATATATATATATATATATATATATATATATATATATATATATATATATATATATATATAGAATTTCTAGTAGAACCAATTATGCATATATATATCATCAATGTCTCACAAACTATCATATTAATTAATTCACACATACACACATGTATAGCTATATACA
>NC_041387.1:21357919-21393244 GCF_002162155.2 Triticum dicoccoides
TATAGAATTTCCAGTAGAACCAATCATGCATATATATATCATCAATGTCTCACAAACCACCATATTAATTAATTCACACATACACACATGTATAGCTATATACAATTTCTCCTACATATGCATGTTGCCTTCGGAGCCAGTGGCATTAGCCTAATTGGTGCCTTCGGAGCACGATGACAATTGGAAGTGGTTTTCATGGGGCGGTAGCGGGTAATAGTATTCTCCCTTCGGATTTATGACCTGGTCGAGCAAAAATCCCGCTATTTCCTCTTGAAGTGCTTCTACACGCTCCGTTTCTTGGAGCTTCTCCCGCACCTCTCTGAACTGTTAAGAAGGAGATCAATATGCATGTGTATTAGTTGTGTGACTAGATATCGATAATGGTGTAAAATTTGTGAATAGTGTTCTGACAAGCGTACCCATTCCTGTCTTTGAGATCTGCTCCTTTCGGACGCCATCATGCGAATGTTCTTGCAAACGTAGAATGCACACAGATCAGTCCCCTACGCCTGCTTCAGGGCCTTTACGATAATGGAATTTGATCAGATAATAATTAATCAAGCATGATAATTAATTAAAGAGATGGCAGCTAGCTAGCTAGCTAGTACTACTTAATTACTTACCTTGGGTCGAAACCATTGAAGTTTTTTTTTTCCATTCGCCTTCCGTGACGCTGATGAACCTTGCCCAAGCCCTGCCCACCGACAAAGAAAATGAATAAAGGGGTTATTAAATAGTTCATATCATGAAATGACGAACTAAATAGGCCGAGATATATAGTTAATAATGATTGAAATTACCTGTTGACTATCCCAAACAAGATGTTATAGTCAGTTTTTGCTTTGAGTAGTGAGTTCAGTATTTCAACTGTTCCGTCGTCAACTTTAATGATACACAAGACCTAGTGAAATCTGCATGCACACACGTTTGCATGTCTTAATTAAGCGGGCATATGTAAGCAAAAACATGTAGCTAGCTAGTAGGCAAAAACAGAGAATTTGTAGTACAAGACAGTGTGACTCACTGGAAGTTGTAAGGAAGTAGTATATCTTCATTGTATTTGAGGCGCTTCAAGAACTCTAGCATGTTGTCCTCTACGTCCTTTTGATGATGTGGATTTATCCGCCATGTGTATTCATTAACGGTGTTTGGGTCAATGAACCCAATGCCAAAGCGTCCACCTTTTCTCATTTCATACATCTTCATCCTGCATAATACCACAGAAAAGAATATAGTGAGGATAATTACAGGTAATGATTGATCAAAAGGATCACTACAGCTAGCTTGAAACTTAAATTACAGAAAGAAATCACTTACAGACAATAGCAACTGACGATAGATTTGTCGAGTGCGTCTTGATTGTATAACTGAAACAGTTCAGAATACTCAACGGACAGAGCTTTCTCATGGAAGTAATGCTCCTCCTTGACATTCACTATGAGGGACAATAGATCCGAAATCTTGGTAATGTTCATGTACCATTGATGCAATTCATACATTCTCGTTGGGAGGTTCTTGACCTTGTCTGGCTCGACCAAAGGTTGGCCCCGGACATATTTACGTTTTATTTCATCCTCTCTAAGCACAGGCATGGGCTCGATCTCGAGGAGTTGTCCAACAGTGATGTTGAGAACTTCAGCCTGCAATATATGGTCCTTGGTTATTACCACATTGCCCACCTCGGGAACGTAAACTGTTTGCCCACAATAATATTGGGCGCGCGTACTGTCACGTGTTGTTGGCACAACAAGCGAGGGGATCGATTGCGCCTCCTGTTCTCCCAGCTGGGGAATGGGTTTCCCGCATTTTTTGACAGCTGCTTGTTGTTTGCTCGATCCCGAGCTCGCCTCCTTACGTAGACGTGCTCGATTTAACTTCCTGATGTGGCGCTCATAGTCTGTGTCAACAGGCTTGGGAGCTGGTGGTTGAGCCATACGAATGAAGTGGTCAATCGTTTCCTCGGGCACTTTCTCCCTTGGCGGCGGTGGCGGTTTCGGTGCAAAATGGGCTTCCACCTCGGCCTTTGATATGGCTGCGTTTTCCTCCTCGGACTTGTCATAAGCCCTCTGCGGAAGAGGCGTGAGGCTTGGACCATATTTATATCGCTTGCCTCCGCCTGTACTTCCTATACTACCTCGACTCGTACCGCTACGCACCATAGCTGCGGGGTGTCTCTTCTGCGATTGCTGAGGCGGCGGAGACGGCTGACGGGGCTGAGTTGGATGAGGAGCAGTGGCCTGAAGCTGTGCCGGACTTGGAGGAGTGGCCTGAGGTTGTGCCGGACTTGGAGGAGGAGTGGACGTCTGACGCTGTGGCAGACTTGGAGGAGGAGGAGTGGCCTGACACTTTGCCGGACTTGGAGGAGGAGTGGCCTGACACTTTGCCGGACTTGGTGGACTTGCAGGAGCGGGAGTCTGCTGACTCGGTGGCGGACTTCGACGAGGAGTCGGCTGACGCGGTGTCGGTGGCCTTCGAGAGATGATGCAATCCTTTTTCCATAGGATGATACGATGTTTGGCCTCTCCGAGAAAGCGCTCGTCGTCACCTCCAGGAATGTCAAGCTGTAGCTCCGAATATGGTGGGTCCACCACCTCATCAACCAAGACACGAGCATAGCCCGCTGGAATCGGGTTGCAATGGAAGATTGCCTCGGGGGGATTTGTAAAAGCAACGGCGTCCGCCACCTTCATGGATATGTTCGTTATTTTGACGTGTAGCTCGCAGTTAGTGTTCTCCGTGATGTCATCCACGGGGTATCTACCCAGCATTGCATCGTCCGGGGTGGAACCCGCGCTGCTTCTCGGCATGAATGGGGCGGTGCTATCCAATGCTGGATCATCCGCTAGAAGCTGTAGCTGCTGAGACCCCCTTTGCTAGGTAAGTGAGTCGATCTGCTCCTGCTGCCGCTGGAATTTGACTGCCAATTCCGCTTGACTTGCTTCTAGGCCTTGAAGGCGTTCATAGTCCCGCTTCCTCTGCTCCTCCTCCATCTTCCTCTTCTTCTCCTCCGCAATCTTCTTTCTCGCACGGGTTCTGTAGTCGGTGTTCCAGTCTGAAAACCCCTCATACCATGGAATAGCGCCCTTGCCTCGTGTTCTTCCCGGGTGTTCAGGATTTCCCAGGGCACGCGTAAGCTCGTCATTCTCTCTGTTGGGATGGAACACCCCCGATCGTGCCTCTTCTATTGCAACAAGTATCGCATCGTCGGCTCCCTTCAGACTTGCCTTCGTCGAAACATTGCCTGTCTTCGGGTCCAACTCCCCCCCATGCGCATAGAACCAAGTCCTGCACCTGGGGGGCCAGCTTTTAGTAACCGGAGTGACACCTGCATCCCCCATCTCTTTCTCAGACTTATCCCACTTAGGCATTGCCACCGCATAGCCACCTGGCCCCAGCTTATGGAACTTATCCTTTTTTTCGGCATTCTTCTTATTCATTCTTGACCGTTCCTTAGCTAATTCCGAATCCTTGAATTTCACGAAATCGTCCCAATGAGCACGTTGGTTCTCTAGTGTTCCCTCGAATACTGGAGTCTTCCTTCCTCCCTTGACGTACTTGTCGCATTCACGATTCTTGTGGTTCTTGAATGCAACCGCCATCTTCCTAAGAGCAGCGTCCTTGACTTTCTGCACATCTGCTTTTGTGAAATGATCTGGTAGGGTGAAATGTTCCATGAGAGTATCCCAAAGCAGATCTTTTTGATTCTTGTCGACAAAAGTAACATCTGGACGTGGCTTTGCTGGCTCTCTCCATTCTTGAAGTTTGATCGGGAGTTGGTCCTTCACAAGAACTCCGCACTGACGAACGAACTTGTCCGCAATCTTCTTAGGCGCTAATGGTTCGCCATTAGGTCTGACTGCCTCGATATTGTACTTTACGCCCTCCTTCAACTTTTTGTTCGGGCCTTGTTTCGTCCTTTTGCCTGAAGATTTGCTCGATCCGGATGGCTGAAGGAACAAAGATTGATTCGTTAATATATCTTCAAGTCATTTAAAACATGTGATGATCACCAGATGCCTGCTTATATAAATATACCTCGCCGGTCTTTGTTGTTTCAGGATCAACATGTTCTTCGTCATCATCATAATCGTAGTTCATGACTTCATCAATTCGGTCGTCGCGATCGAATATCATATTACCCTCTCTGGTGTTGTTTAGAAATTCGGAGCCGTCATAATCTTCTTCTTCATTCTGATCATCATCTGGCCCGCGTATCATATCGAACATGGTCTGTTCTCCCTCTCTGTCGGTATTGTCTGCCATAGCTTTTATTTAACTAATCCAAAAGAAATATAAAACAATTTAGTATTCCAATTACATCGTCTCGAATAATAGATATAATCTCGAATACATCGTCTAGAATAATAGATATAATCTCGAATACATCGTCTTGAATAATATATAATATTGAATAGTACATCACTGGCTAGGTAGCTAATTAAAGATCGAATACTACAGAAGAATCTAGGACACTCGTGGTTCCTGCGGCGCGGGCGGTGGACACCCAAAGAGAAGGAACCCTCACAGGATCATAGCTGAAGTGAGATCCCTGAAGAAACTGCCAGGTATTGGAGAACCTGCCGCCTTCTAACGCAACCATGTAGCGATGAACGTGCTCGTCCTCCTCCCTAACACGGCGACGTACCACCTTCGGCGGGGCCGAGTCCCTCCGCACCGAAACTGGCCCACGCGAACGCCACCAAACGAGATCAGGGTCGACGACGAGACCCGGGGCCGGGTTCCTCATCAAGCGGCGCGCCCCTCCAGGCAGCACCTCCTAGTGCCAGCCCGGCGGAGCCCAGTCCCGGACATGGGTCATCCGGACGTCGTCGTGGACGGGTCGACGGCGAGGATGCGGGCCGGGCATCGTCGAGAACAAATACTAGCTATATGCCCGCAAAAAGTAACATTTTTTTAATGATTGGGTTTTGATAACTAAAATTTCTAACATTTCTATATAACACTAATTACGCTATCATTGCATATGTCAAAAATCTATATATTATTTCACACTAATTAAGCATCTAACACTAAAAACAGAAAACAAAACTTCTATACATCCATTAAAAAACTGAAAAACAACATTATATAAAAAATTTCCATACTAATTAAACACTAATTATATTCATCTAACATGCATTCATACATATATAATAGTGAAAAAATAATAATCTAAATAATCTAAACTAATTAAACATACAAAATACGTATATGTTGGGGAACGTAGTAATTTTAAAAATTTTCCTACGCACATGCAAGATCATGGTGATGGCATAGCAACGAGAGGGGAGAGTGTTGTCCACGTACCCTCGTAGACCGTAAGCGGAAGCGTTATGACAACGCGGTTGATGTAGTCGTACGTCTTCACGATCCGACCGATCCAAGCACCGAACGTACGGCACCTCCGTGTTCAGCACACGTTCAGCTCGATGACGTTCCCCGGGCTCCAATCCAGCAAAGCCTCGGGGATGAGTTCCGTCAACACGACGGCATGGTGACGATGATGATGTTCTACCGGCACAGGGCTTCGCCTAAACTCCGCGACGATATGACCGAGGTGGAATATGGTGAAGGGGGGCACCGCACACGGCTAAGGAACGATCTGTAGATCAACTTGTGTTTCATGGGGTGCCCCCCTGCCCCCGTATATAAAGGAGCAAGGGGGGAGGAGGCCGGCCCTAGGAGGGGGCGCGCCAAGTGTGGAGTCCTACTAGGACTCCCTAGTCCTAGTAGGATTCCACCTTCCTTGTTGGAGTAGGAGAAGGGGAAAGAGGGGGAGAGGAAGAAGGAAAGGGGGGCTGCGCCCCTTGTCCAATTCGGACCAGAGGGGGGGCGCAGGCCTCCTTCCTTTTGGCCTCTCTCCTCTATTCCCGTATGGCCCAATAAGGCCCATATACTCCCCGACGAATTCCCGTAACTCTCCGGTACTCCAAAAAATACCCGAATCACTCGGAACCTTTCCGAACTCCGAATATAGTCGTCCAATATATCGATCTTTACGTCTCGACCATTTCGAGACTCCTCGTCATGTCCCCGATCCCATCCGGGACTCCGAACTCCTTCGGTACATCAAAACTCATAAACTCATAATATAACTGTCATCGAAACCTTAAGCGTGCGGACCCTACGGGTTCGAGAACTATGTAGACATGACCTAGAACTATTCTTGGTCAATAACCAATAGCGGAACCTGGATGCCCATATTGGCTCCTACATATTCTACGAAGATCTTTATCGGTCAAACCGCATAACAACATACTTTGTTCCCTTTGTCATCAGTATGTTACTTGCCCGAGATTCGATCGTCGATATCCAATACCTAGTTCAATCTTGTTACCGGCAAGTCTCTTTACTCGTTACATATTGCATCATCCCGCAACTAACTCATTAGTCACATTGCTTGCAAGGCTTATAGTGATATGCATTACCGAGAGGGCCCAGAGATACCTCTCCGACAATCGGAGTGACAAAACCTAATCTCAAAATACGCCAACTCAACATGTACCTTTGGAGACACCTGTAGTACTCCTTTATAATCACCCAGTTACGTTGTGACGTTTGGTAGCACCCAAAGTGTTCCTCCGGTAAATGGGAGTTGCATAATCTCATAGTTACAGGAACATGTATAAGTCATGAAAAAAGCAATAGCAACATACTAAACGATCAAGTGCTAGGCTAACTTAATGGGTCATGTCAATCACATCATTCTCCTAATGATGTGATCCCATTAATCAAATGACAACACATGTCTATGGTTAGGAAATGTAACCATCTTTGATTAATGAGCTAGTCAAGTAGAGGCATACTAGTGACTATATGTTTGTCTATGTATTCACACATGTATTATGTTTCCGGTTAATACAATTCTAGCATGAATAATAAACATTTATCATGATATAAGGAAATAAATAATAACTTTATTATTGCCTCTAGGGCATATTTCTTTCAGTCTCCCACTTGCACTAGAGTAAATAATCTAGTTCACATTGCCATGTGATTTAACATCAATATTCATATCTGTATATGATTAACACCCATAGTTCACATCGTTATGTGACCAACACCCAAAGGGTTTA
This sequence comes from Triticum dicoccoides, assembly GCF_002162155.2. NCBI lineage: Eukaryota > Viridiplantae > Streptophyta > Magnoliopsida > Poales > Poaceae > Triticum > Triticum dicoccoides. The sequence continues at coordinate 21,364,996 of NC_041387.1, forward strand.
CTAGAGTCAATAATATAGTTCACATCGCTATGTGATTAACACCCAAAGAGTACTAAGGTAAGATCATGTTTTGCTTGTGAGAGAAGTTTAGTCAACGGATCTGTCATATTCAGAGCCGTATGTATTTTGCAAAATATTCTATGTCCACAATGCTCTACATGGAGCTACTCTAGCTAATTGCTCCCACTTTCAATATGTATCCAGATTGAGACTTAGAGTCATCTGGATCAGTGTAAAAAAAACTTGCATCTTTATAACTTTTTACGACAGGCTCTTTTATCACCTCCATAATCGAGAAACATCTCCTTAGTCCTCACTAAGGATATTCTTGACCGCTATCCAGTGATCTACTCTTAGATCAAAATTGTATTCCTTTGCCAAACTCAGAGCAAGGTATACAATAGGTCTGGTTCACAGCGTAGCATACTTTATAGAACCTATGACTGAGGCATAGGGAATGACTTTTCATTCTCTTTCTATTTTCTGCCATGGTCGGGTCTTGAGTCTTACTCAAATTCACACCTTTGCATCACAGGCAAGAACTCCTTCTTTGACTGTTCCATTTTGAACTATTTCAAAAATTTATCAAGGTATGTACTCATTGAAAAATCTTATCAAGCGTCTTGATCTATCTATATAGATATTGATGCTCAATGTGTAAGCAGCTTCACCGAGGTCTTGCTTTGAAAAACTCTTATTCAAGTATCCTTTCATGCTATCCAGAATTTCTATATTATTTCCAATCAACAATATGTCATCCACATATAATATTAGAAATGCTACAAAGCTCCCACTCACTTTCTTGTAAATACAGGCTTCTTCAAAAGTCTGTATAAAACCATATGCCTTGATCAACTCATCAAAGCGTATATTCCAACTCCGAGATGCTTGCACCAGTCCATAGATGGATCGCTGGAGCTTGCACAATTTGTTAGCACCTTTAGGATTGACAAAACCTTCTGGTTGCATCATATACAACTCTTGTTTCAGAAAACCATTAAGGAATGCAGTTTTGACATCCATTTGCCAGATTTCATAAATGTGGCAATTGCTAACATGATTCGGACAGACTTAAGCATCGCTACAGTTGAGAAAATCTCATTGTAGTCAACACCTTGAACTTGTCGAAAAACCTTTTTGCAACAAGTCGAGCTTTTTAGATAGTAATACTACTAGCAGCACCTGTCTTCTTCTTGAGGATCCATTTAATCTCAATGTCTCGCTGATCATTGGGCAAGTCAATCAAAGTCCATACTTTGTTTTCATACATGGATCTTATCTCGGATCTCATGGCCTCAAGCCATTTTGTGGAATCTGGGCTCATCATCGCTTCTTCATAGTTCGTAGGTTCGTCATGGTCTAGTAACATAACTTCCAGAACAGGATTACCGTACCACTCTGATGTGGATCTTACTCTGGAAGACCTACGAGGTTCTATAGTAACTTAATCTGAAGTTTCATGATCGTCATCATTAACTTCCTCACTAATTGGTGTAGTAGTCACAGGAACAGATTTCTGTGATGAACTACTTTCAAATAAGGGAGCAGGTACAGTTACCTCATCAAGTTCTACTTTCCTCCCTGAGGGAGTCCTGGATTAGGGGGTGTCCGGATAGCCGGACTACCATCATCAGCCGAACTATCATCGGCCGGACTATCATCATCGACCGGACTCCAAGACTATGAAGATACAAGATTGAAGACTTCGTCCCGTGTCCGGATGGGACTTCCCTTGGCGTGGAAGGCAAGCTTGGCGATACGGATACGTAGATCTCCTACCATTGTAACCGACTCTATGTAACCCTAGCCCTCTCCGGTGTCTATATAAACCGGATGGCTCTAGTCCGTAGGACACAACAACAACCATTACAATCATACCATAGGCTAGCTTCTAGGGTTTAGCCTCCTTGATCTCGTGGTAGATCCACTCTTGTAAACATCCACAATATCAATATCAATCAAGCAGGACGTAGGGTTTTACCTCCATCAAGAGGGCCCGAACCTGGGTAAAACATCGTGTCCCTTGTCTCCTGTTACCATCCGCCTAGACGCACAGTTCGGGACCCCCTACCCGAGATCCGCCGGTTTTGACACCGACATTGGTGCTTTCATTGAGAGTTCCTTTGTGTCATCACCGATAGGCTTGATGGCCTCTTCAATCGACAACGATGCAGTCCTGGGTGAGACTTTTCTCCCCGGACAGATCTTCGTATTCGGCGGCTTCGCACTGCGGGCCAACTCACTTGGCCATCTGAAGCAGATCGAAAGCCACGCCCCTGGCCGTCAGGTCAGGTTTGGAAGCCTAAACTTCACAGCCGATATCCGCGGGGACTTGATCTTTGATGGATCTGAGCCACAGCCGAGCGTGCCGCGCTGTCACGATGGGCATGACCTAACTCTGCCACCGGACAACATCTTGGAGGCCGCACACGAATCCGCTCCGACCCATAGTCCGGAGCCGATCGCTCAGATCGAGGACGGATGGCTGGACACCGCCTCGGGAGCTGCAACTTCTACGGTGATGGAGCCGAACACTTACCTTGTCCCGCATAAAGCTCATGACTCCGAGGTGCTGGACTCTCTGCCGGACTCCGAACCTCCTGCGCCCCTGCCAGTCAAATCCGATTGGGCGCCGATCATGGAATTCACCGCTGCGGACACCTTTCAGCACTCACCCTTCGGTGATATCTTAAATTCGCTGAAGCATCTCTCACTATCCGGAGAGCCCTGGCCGAACTACGACTAGGATGGTCGGGACGCGGACAATGAAGAAATTCAGAGCCCACCCAGCACCCACTTCGTAGCCACCGTCGACGATCTAACCAACGTGCTAAACTACAACTCCGAAGACATCAACGGTATGGACGACGATGTCGGAGACGATCAAGAACCAGCGCCTACAGGGCACTGGAAGGCCACCTCGTCATATGACATACACATGGTGGACACCCCAAAGGGAAGCGATACCGAGGAACAACGGGACGCGGCAGAGGATAATCCCGCCGATAAACAACCAAAACGGCGACATAGACGCCGCCCTAAGTCCCGCCTCGATCAAAGCAGCATTCCTAACGACCCAGCGATAGAGCAGGGCAAACCAGTGGACGACGAAGAAACAACCAAGCAACCATCCGAACAGGACGAACCGGATAATCAACCCCTTCACGGAGCAATCAACAGTCCGGACACACCACCGGAGCATAAGAACCTTCACAAAAGACTCGTCACCACTGCAAGAAGTTTGAAGAAGGAAAAACGGAAGCTCAAAACAGCGGAAGACATCCTCAGAATGAAGTGGAGCAAAATACTCAAGACCGCAGACAAATATGGCAATGGCCATCAAACAAAGAGCTACCCGAAGCGCAAGCTGCTGCCAGAATTCGACGAGGAAGCCATAGAGCCCTCACAGTCAAAAAATAAAGAGGCCGCCTGGCCGGATAGACGGCCAGATGACAGGCCAAAAGCGACAAGCGGCACCGCACACAAGCCGACTTATGATCCTGGGAAAATGGACGGCCCAACTAGGTCCATCTACGGGCCAGAAAAAATGGGCCCCAGGAAGTAACACAACACGACAAGTGTTCGAAGACAGCGGCACACCCAAATATAGGGGCGCCGCACACCCGCTATGTTTTACCGACGAGGTGCTGGATCATGAATTTCCAGCAGGGTTCAAACCCATAAACATAGAGGCATACGACGGCACAACAGACCCAGGAGTCTGGATAGAAGATTACATACTACACATACACATGGCTAGAGGAGATGATCTCCACGCCATAAAATACCTATCCCTCAAGCTCAAAGGGCCAGCTCGGCATTGGCTCAAAAGCCTCCCAGGAAACACCGTTGGAAGTTGGGAAGAGCTTGAGGACGCGTTTAGATCAAATTTTCAAGGGACTTATGTCCGCCCTCCGGATGCAGACGATCTGAGTCATATAACCCAACAGCCCGGAGAGTCAGCGCGCAAATTCTGGAACAGGTTCCTTACCAAAAAGAACCAAATAGTCGACTGTCCGGACGCGGAAGCCTTAGCAGCTTTTAAACACAACGTCTGAGACGAATGGCTCGCCAGACACCTCGGCCAAGAGAAGCCAAGAACAATGGCCGCGCTAACAAGCCTCATGACGCGCTTTTGCGCAGGAGAAGACAACTGGCTAGCAAGATGCAGCACCAGCGACCCGAGTACATCCGAGATCAGAGATGGAAACGGAAGATCACGGCGCAGGAAAGATCAGTGTCGGAATAAAGAAAAAAGCCCAAAGGGCACGGCGGTCAACGCCGGATTCAAAAGCTCGCGGCCAAACAATAAAACACTGCTTCTTAAGGACAACAACGACGAGCTATCAAATTTAAACAAAATTTTAGATCAGATATGTCAAATCCACAGTACCTCCGGATGGCCTGCAAACCATACCAACCGAAATTGTTGGGTTTTTAAACAGTCCGGCAGACTCAACACCGGACACAAGGGGCTCGATGCGCCAAGCGAGGATGATGATGAACCCCACCAGCAGAGCACCGGAAGTCAAAAGACTTTCCCACAAGAAGTCAAAACAGTAAACTCACTTCATGTGATAGTACGGAAAACCAACAAGGCACTCGCTAAGACAAGTGTCGCACGATCCACCCCAGCGGAACACCGAGATTGGATGTCAAAACCAATCACTTTCGACCATCTGGATTAGTCCAGAAGTATCCGGAACGCAGGATAGACTGCCCTGATATCGGATCCCATAATAGACGGACTGCAATTCATGCAGGTTTTGATGGGCGGCGGCAGTGACTTAAACCTGCTATATCCGGACACAATCCGCAAGTCGGGATAAACCCCACTACAATTCGGCATAGCCGCACTTCCTTCAAAGGAGTGGCGCTAGGCCCTTACGCCAGGTGCACAGGTTCATTATTACTAGAAGTTGTGTTCGGGTCACCTGACAACTCCCGACGAGAAAAGCTAACCTTTCATGTCGCCCCATTTAAAAGTAGCTATCAAGCATCACTGGGACGGGAAGCTTTCGTCCGCTTCAATGCAATACAACATTACCCGTCTCTTACGCTTAAAATGCCCGGTCCACGTGGCATCATTTCATTAAAAGGTCGCCTGAGACCCCGGACACGGCTGGACGAGTCCGGAATGAATAAGCTAGGGGCTACCTAGCCGCACACCCCTTCACAAGGGTTTGTACATATAAGCCATAATGAGCTAGCATAGGCTCAGCTTTATTAATCTATATTTCAATTTTTTATGCACTTTCTCGCATGATTTCTTTTCCAACTAAGTTCCTCTCTTTTTACAGATGAACAGCGTGCACACCCGTCCAGGATACGGCACAACGGAGACACAGGCGCAGATGTGCAGTAGGGACCCGTTGCAAGGACTCTTTTCAGACTAAGACCCTACGTAAACCTTTCTTACTGTCTCTTGTTGCTATAATCCCCTGGTTTCTCATTATAACCAGAGTGGAGACTGGCGTTTTGGCATCGACCGCGCCAGAAGAACCTGCCCGTACCTGGACACAAGGGGCTTAGGGCATTGTTTTGCCCGCTATTGTAAAGACCGAACACCTTCGGGAGTGTTCGGCGTCTCGAGTTAGGCCTTATATGCATCAGCTCCGAATCATGTCTTTGGTAAAATGTTGGGTTTGCCCGGCTCCTGTGTTTTGCTACCTTACGTTCCATATCATCGGCTAACGCGGCACAGGAGAACTACTGCGATTGTGCCCAAGTTCGGCTGGGCGAGCACCTCAGTAGAGAAAGCCGAAAACTGACTGTCATGATACAACGAGAGACTGGTCAACCACTCGATCGACCATGGGAATGTTTAGAATTCCTCCGCTTTGATGAAGGGCTGTTTCTCGGTCAGGCACATACGCGCCCCAAATTCGGAGAGCGCGGTGCCCCCAGGGGCTATGTCGTAGCCCCACCCTCGAACTCCATGGCTAAGTGAAAGTGATAAAGCATTATAGTCCGGTTGCCTCGTTTGCTACGCTACCACCTCCTTTACAGGACCGAGACGTCGGATTAAGTGTGAAAACGCGCTATTTTTTGCGAACACCCCCGCACCTTGTGCGTGGGGGCTGAAGCCGATGACTGCCATCTTTCAGGTTATACACACGTATACATGAACGGCCGCATAGGAGATATTCTATTACTTGAACGCACAAGTATAAAAGGCGCTTACATCATAAATATTGTTTTACATCATAAAAACGTTCATTCGAACGTAACATTTTTTGAGCACTGCGACTCTATTACACGAGCACCACGCAACACTTCGCCAAAATAGTGCTCGGCGAGTAACCGGTTATCATCCGAACCCGGGGTCGCAACAGCGGTGGCATCCATCTCTGTCCAATGTGTCTTCACACGAGCGAGTGCCATCCGCGCACCCTCTATGCAGGCCGACCGCTTCATCGCCTTGATATGCGGCACCGCCCCAAGAAATTGCTGCAATAAGCCAAAGTAAATCTTCGGCTCGGGCCTATCCGGCCGGACATGGGTCAATATATCCGTCATAGCAAGCCCGGACAACCTATTTAGCTTAGCCCACTCGGCCAAACGGTCGGTCAGCGGAAGTGAACGCTCCGGACTATGGAATTGAGACCAAAACAGCTCTTCCGTCTTGTGATCCTTCTGGCTTCGAAAATGCACAACGGCATCCGCCGCACTCGCTGCTAAGTCCATATAAGGGTCCTCTGGACCCCACAGTTGGCCCAGCTGAGCATACTTTGGATCCGTAAACCTCCGGCGCAGCAGAAAAGGCTTGCTAGCTACAATATCTTCGGCCTGGCGCAGCTCTTCCTTTATAGCCTGCATTGCAGAGCGGGCATCCTTGGCTTCGGCGGTGGCCTTCCCCAGGTCTTCTTGCCCCGCTAGGCGCTCCTTCCCAAGAGCCTCATTGCGGTCGGTAGCATCTTTTAACTTCAAGGCCATTTCGGCCATCTCTTCCCTGCTCCGGCAGTGTGCGACCCTTTCGGCCGCTAACTCCTCGGCCGCCCTTGAGGCGGCCGCATTACTCCTTCTGGCCTGCTCCTTGGCTTGAGCAAGTTCGGCCCGAAGGCTCTCCACAGCAGCGGCACTATCTGCATTTCACACACATGTTGTAAGGAGCTGGCTTCGGCTCCCTTACCAAGTGACCGCACAGAAACACTTACCTTGCGACTCATCAAGTCGCCTGTTGACCAGCGTGATGTCCGCATCCGCAACAGCGAGTTGCCGCTTTAGTTCAGCAACTCCATCAGTCCGGCTGGCCCCCGGATGACCCGCCACCTGCATCGGCACGGCGGGAATTCAAACCTGCGATTTTGATCCTCGGCACGCTGTCGATTTCGACAACCTATCGAGTCTCAGGGGCTACTATCTATACAGGGCGCATTCTATATGCAAAACTGTTAAAAGGTGTGTCATTTTTACGTACCTCAAACCCCGCCAGCAAACTCCTGACGGCATTATGCAACCCGCCTTCGGCGGACGAAATCCTTTCAATCACCATGCTCATCAATGCGTGGTGATCTTCTGAGATAGACGCCTTCTCAAGCAGATCCTTCAGCCGTACACCAGTTGGCGCCGAACTATCCGGCTTTGCCAAACCAGGGGGCTCCCTCCGTGACGACACTTCAGGCTCGCCCGCCCTATCCGACGGCGCCCCGGACGGAGGCGTCTCGCTCTCCATCATCTCCGGACGAAGGTCCCCCGAAGACGAGCTCATTTGCGAAGGGCGGAGATCCGAACTACAAGGTAAAAACTTTAGTTATCCTCAGAAGCACAAATAGGGATGTCCCTTATTATAAAACTCCTTTCTTTCTACTTACGGCTCGTTGGAGGGCTGATTCTCAAAGGGAAATTGTGCGGCCGGGGCCTCCCCGGACGCAGGGCCCTCTGGCGAAGATTTCTTCCCCCGTTTAGGGGCTTTTGCCCCCGGGTCCTCGGAGGCAGTCCTCTTTTCCCCTTGGAGGGAGGGATTCTCGATCCCCCCTCTTTCAAGAGCCTCCTTAGGCGAGGCAGTAGCTTTCCTGCTTTCCCCTTCGCCTTCCTCTGGAGGCGCAACCTCAAGCATCCGAACCAGCACGGAATACGGCGCGGTCTTGGGGAGGGGGGCCGGACACCATATCAATTTTGCTTCCGCTATCCACTCCTGTTTAGAAGGAAGTTGGTCATAAGGCGAATTATCGAAAGGCAAACAAACGGTATGCCCGGACTTGGAACTACTTACTTGAGTATCCGGGCGATTGCAGCTTAGGCCAGCATCCTCGGTCAATTCCGGACGCGCCTCTTGCGATCCGAAGAATAATTTGTACATCTCCAAGGGTGTCATACCCATGAAGTGTTGAAGAATCCCTGGGCCCTCCGGATTGAACTCCCACAGCCGGAGAGGGCGGCGTTTGCAGGGCGGGAGACGCCTAATCAGCATAACCTGCATTACCACCACCATATCGACCTCCCTCGTTTGGAGATCTCGAATCTGGCCCTGCAGTAGGGGCACGTCCTTTGACGGCCCCCAGTTGAGCCCTTGGTTGACCCACGACATCAACCGTCGTGGAGGTCCTGGGCGGAATAAGGGCGGCGGCTTTTGTCTGCGGCCCCTCGGAACGGTAATATAGAACCACTCTTGCTGCCACGGGCGGAGCTCCTCTTGGAAGGAGCCAGCGGGCCACGGGGCATCAGCCCTCCTACTTATGGCCGCCCCGCTGCACTCCGCTTGACGCCCCCCGATCATCTTCGGCGCCACATTGAAGGTCTTCAGCCATAGGCCGAAGTGAGGGGTGACGTGGAGGAAGGCTTCGCAGACAACAATAAATGCGGAAATATGGAGGATGGACTCCGGAGCCAAATCGTGGAATTCCAACCCATAGTAAAACATGAGCCCTCTCACAAAAGGATCCATCGGGAAGCCTAAACCCCGACGGAGGTGGGATACAAAAACGACATACTCGCCGGGCTCGGGGGTGGGGATGGCCTGCCCTTCGGCGGGCAACCTGTGCGAAATCTCATAAGCCAGGTACTTGGCCTCCCGCAGCTTTAGCACGTCCTCCTCCGTGACGGAGGAGGGCATCCACCGGCCCTGGAGGTCGGAACCGGACATCATTGAAGGTCCGAAGCGCTCGAATCTGAAGCTCTAGGTGCTGGAACTTGGAGCGGGGAGAGGATTTGATGGAGGATTGAAGAAAAGAAACGAGCCTTGGTCCCGTTATAAAGAGGGAGAATACCAAGAGCCGTCTCCGTGACCGTTTGGGACTCGCCTTCGATAGAGGGGGCGTGGCGACGGGCGCGGTTGGGTTACCCACGTCTGTATTGATGAGAATCTCGGATTAAGGGGGAACACGATCTCTGCTTCGACAAGACGTGCCAAGGAAACCGCTTCGCTAAATGCGCTGAGGTGGTAGAGTAAAAAACGATTCAAGTAATGGCTTGGTAGTGGCGTGACGTCATGCCGCAAAAAACGTCAGCAGATTGAACTTGTGTATATATTATTCTCTCTACGGTGGAATGTGGAATTTATTTTGCAGAGCCAGACACTATCCTGGTGTTCACAATCTTCTATCATTCGGAGGAGGAACCCGCCTTGCAATGCCAAGCAATATACGCACCAGACTTATCGTCATTGAAGCCTGGTTCAGGGGCTACTGAGGGAGTCCTGGATTAGGGGGTGTCCGGATAGCCGGACTACCATCATCAGCCGAACTATCATCGGCCGGACTATCATCATCGACCGAACTCCAAGACTATGAAGATACAAGATTGAAGACTTCATCCCGTGTCCGGATGGGACTTTCCTTGGCGTGGAAGGCAAGCTTGGCGATACGGATACGTAGATCTCCTACCATTGTAACCGACTCTATGTAACCCTAGCCCTCTCCGGTGTCTATATAAACCGGATGGCTCTAGTCCGTAGGACACAACAACAACCATTACAATCATACCATAGGCTAGCTTCTAGGGTTTAGCCTCCTTGATCTCGTGGTAGATCCACTCTTATAAACATCCACAATATCAATATCAATCAAGCAGGACATAGGGTTTTACCTCCATCAAGAGGGACCGAACCTGGGTAAAACATCGTGTCCCTTGTCTCCTGTTACCATCCGCCTAGACGCACAGTTCGGGACCCCCTACCCGAGATCCGCCGGTTTTGACACCGACACTCCCACTCACTTCTTTTGAGAGAAACTCCTTCTCTAGAAAGGATCCATTCTTAGCAACGAATGTTTTGCCTTTGGATTTGTGATAGAAGGAGTACCCAACAGTTTCCTTTGGGTATTCTATGAAGACGCACTTCTCCGATTTGGGTTCGAGCTTATCAGGTTGAAAACCTTTTTCATATAAGCATCGCAACTCCAAACTTTAAGAAACGACAGCTTAGGTTTACTGCTAAACCATAGTTCATACGGTGTCGTCTCAACGGATTTAGATGGTGCTCTTTTTAAACATGAATGCAGCTGTCTCTAATGCACAACCCCAAAACGATAGTGGTAAAACCGATAAGAGACATCATAGATCGCACCATATCCAATAAAGTGCGGTTACGATGTTCGGACACACCATAACGTTGTGGTGTTCCAGGTGGCGTGAGCTGTGAAACTATTCCACATTGTTTTAATTGAAGACCAAACTCGTAACTCAAATATTCGTCTCCGCGATCAGATCGTAGAAACTTTATTTTCTTGTTACGATGATTTTTCCACTTCACTCTGAAATTCTTTGAACCTTTCAATTATTTCAGACTCATGTTTCATCAAGTAGATATACCCATATCTGCTCAAATCATTTTGTGAAGGTCAGAAAATAATGATACTTGCCACGAGCATCAACACTCATTGGATCGCATACATCGGTATGTATTATTTCTAATAAGTCAGTAGCTTGTTCCATTGTTCCGGAGAACGGAGTTTTTAGTCATCTTGCCCAAAAGGCACGGTTCGCAAGCATCAAATAATTCATAACCAAGTGATTCCGAAAATCCATCTTTATGGAGTTTCTTCATGCGCTTTACACCGATATGACCCAAACGGCAGCGCCACAAATAAGTTGCACTATCATTATCAACTTTGCATCTTTTGGCATCAATATTATGAATATGTGTATCACTACGATCGAGATCCAACAAACTATTTTCATTGGGTGTATGACCATCAAAGGTTTTATTCATTTAAACAGAACAACAATTATTCTCTGATTTTAAATGAATAACCGTATTGCAATAAACATGATCAAATCATATTCATGCTCAACACAAACACCAAATAACATTTATTTAGGTTCAATACTAATCCCGAAAGTATAGGGAGTGTGCGATGATGATCATATCAATCTTGGAACCACTTCCAACACACATCATCACTTCACCCTCAACTAGTTTCTGTTTATTCTGTAACTCCTGTTTCGAGTTACTAATCTTAGCAACTGAACAAGTATCAAATACTCAGGGGTTACTATAAACACTAGTAAGGTACACATCAATAACATGTATATCAAATATACCCTTGTTCACTTTGCCATCCTTCTTATCCACCAAATATTCAAGGCATTTCCGCTTCTAGTGACCATTTCCTTTGCAGTATAATCACTCAGTTTCAGGCTTTGGTCCAGCTTTGGGCTTCTTCGCGGGAGTGACAACTTGCTTGCCATTCTGCTTGAAGTTCCCTTTCTTTCCCTTTGCCCTTTTCTTGAAACTAGTGGTCTTGTCAATCATCAACACTTGATGCTCTTTCTTGATTTCTACCTTCGTCGCTTTCAGCATCACAAAGAGCTCGGGAATCATTTTTGTCATCCCTTGCATTATAGTTCATCACGAAGTTCTACTAACTTGGTGGTGGTGACTAGAGAATTCTGTCAATCACTATCTTATCTGGAAGATTAACTCCCACTTGATTCAAGCGATTGTAGTGCCCAGACAATCTGAGCACATGCTCACTAGTTGAGCGATTCTCCTCCATATTTTAGCTATAGAACTTGTTGGAGACTTCATATCTCTCAACTCGGGTATTTGCTTGAAATATTAACTTCAACTCCTGGAACATCTCATCTGGTCCATGACGTTTAAAAACATTTTTGAAGTCCCGATTCTAAGCCATAAAGCATGGTGCACAAAACTATCAAGTAGTCATCATATTGAGCTAGCCAAACATTCATAACATCTGCATCTGCTCCTGCAATAGGTCTGTCACCTAGCAGTGCATTAAGGACATAATTCTTCTGTGCAGTAATGAGGATAAACCTCAGATCACGGATCCAATCCGCATCATTGCTACTAACATCTTTCAACACAATTTTCTCTAGGAACATATAAAAATAAACATATGAAAGCAACAACGCAAGCTATTGATCTACAACATAATTTGCAAAATACTACCAGGACTAAGTTCATGATAAATTAAAGTTCAATTAATCATATTACTTAAGAACTCCCACTTAGACAGACATCTCTCGAGTCATCTAAGTGATCACGTGATCCAAATCAACTAAACCATAACCGATCATCACGTGAGATGGAGTAGTTTTCAATGGTGAACATCACTATGTTGATCATATCTACTATATGATTCACGCTCGACCTTTCGGTCTCCGTGTTCCGAGGCCATATCTGCATATGCTAGGCTCGTCAAGTTTAACCTGAGTATTCTGCGTGTGCAAAACTGGCTTACACCCGTTGTAGATGGACGTAGAGCTTATCACACCCGATCATCACGTGGTGTCTGGGCACGAAGAACTTTGGCAACGGTGCATACTCAGGGAGAACACTTCTTGAGAATTAGTGAGAGATCATCTTAAAATGCTACTGTCAATCAAAGCAAGATAAGATGCATAAAGGATAAACATCACATGCAATCAATATAAGTGATATGATATGGCCATCATCATCTTGTGCTTGTGATCTCCATCTCCGAAGCACCGTCGTGATCACCATCGTCACCGGCGCGACACCTTGATCTCCATCGTAGCATCGTTGTCGTTTACGCCATCTATTGCTTCTAGGACTATCGCTACCGCTTAGTGATAAAGTAAAGCAATCACAGGGTGTTTGCATTTCATACAATAAAGCGACAACCATATTGCTCCTGCCAGTGCCGATAACTTCGGTTACAAAACATGATCATCTCATACAATAAAATATAGCATCACGTCTTGACCATATCACATCACAACATGCCTTGCAAAAACAAGTTAGATGTCCTCTACTTTGTTCTTGCAAGTTTTACGTGGCTGCTACGGGCTTAGCAAGAACCGTTCTTACCTACGCATCAAAACCACAACGATAGTTCGTCAAGTTAGTGCTGTTTTAACCTTCGCAAGGACCAGGCGTAGCCACACTCGATTCAGCTAAAGTGAGAGAGACAGACACCCGCCAGCCACCTTTAAGCACGAGTGCTTGTAACGGTGAAACAAGTCTCGCGTAAGCGTACGTGTAATGTCGGTCTGGGCCGCTTCATCTCACAATACCGCCGAACCAAAGTATGACATGCTGGTAAGCAGTATGACTTGTATCGCCCACAACTCACTTGTGTTCTACTCGTGCATATGACATCTACGCATAAAACCTGGCTCGGATGCCACTGTTGGGGAACGTAGTAATTTCAAAAAATTTCCTACGCACACGCAAGATCATGGTGATGGCATAGCAACGAGAGGGGAGAGTGTTGTCCACGTACCCTCGTAGACCGTAAGCGGAAGCGTTATGATAACGCGGTTGATGTAGTCGTACGTCTTCATGATCCGACCGATCCAAGCACCGAACGTACGGCACCTCCGTGTTCAGCACACGTTCAGCTCGATAACGTTCCCCGGGCTCCAATCCAGCAAAGCGTCGGGGATGACTTCCGTCAGCACGATGGCGTGGTGACGATGATGATGTTCTACCGGCGCAGGGCTTCGCCTAAACTCCGCGATGATATGACCGAGGTGGAATATGGTGGAGGGGGGCACCGCACATGGCTAAGGAACGATCCGTAGATCAACTTGTGTTTCATGGGGTGCCCCCCTGCCCCCGTATATAAAGGAGCAAGGGGGGAGGAGGCCGGCCCTAGGAGGGGGCGCGCCAAGTGTGGAGTCCTACTAGGACTCCCTAGTCCTAGTAGGATTCCACCTCCCTTGTTGGAGTAGGAGAAGGGGAAAGAGGGGGAGAGGAAGAAGGAAAGGGGGGCTGCGCCCCTTGTCCAATTCGGACCAGAGGGGGGGGCGCAGGCCTCTTTCCTTTTGGCCTCTCTCCTCTATTCCCGTATGGCCCAATAAGGCCCATATACTCCCCGGCGAATTCCCGTAACTCTCCGGTACTCCGAAAAATACCCGAATCACTCGGAACCTTTCCGAACTCCGAATATAGTCGTGCAATATCTAGATCTTTACGTCTCGACCATTTCGAGACTCCTTGTCATGTCCCCGATCTCATTCGGGACTCCTAACTCCTTCGGTACATCAAAACTCATAAACTCATAATATAACTGTCATCGAAACCTTAATCGTGCGGACCCTACGGGTTCGAGAACTATGTAGACATGACCTAGAACTATTCTTGGTCAATAACCAATAGCGGAACCTGGATGCCCATATTGGCTCCTACATATTCTACGAAGATCTTTATCGGTCAAACCGCATAACAACATACTTTGTTCCCTTTGTCATCGGTATGTTACTTTCCCGAGATTCGATTGTCGGTATCCAATACCTAGTTCAATCTTGTTACCGGCAAGTCTCTTTACTCGTTACATAATGCATCATCCCGCAACTAACTCATTAGTCACATTGCTTGCAAGGCTTATAGTGATATGCATTACCGAGAGGGCCCAGAGATACCTCTCCGACAATAGGAGTGACAAAACCTAATCTCGAAATACGCCAACCCAACATGTACCTTTGGAGACACCTGTAGTACTCCTTTATAATCACCCAGTTACGTTGTGACGTTTGGTAGCACCCAAAGTGTTCCTCCGGTAAACGGGAGTTGCATAATCTCATAGTTACAGGAACATGTATAAGTCATGAAGAAAGCAATAGCAACATACTAAATGATCAAGTGCTAGGCTAACGTAATGGGTCATGTCAATCACATCATTCTCCTAATGATGTGATCCCATTAATCAAATGACAACACATGTCTATGGTTAGGAAACGTAACCATCTTTGATTAATGAGCTAGTCAAGTAGAGGCATACTAGTGACTATATGTTTGTCTATGTATTCACACATGTATTATGTTTCTGGTTAATACAATTCTAGCATGAATAATAAACATTTATCATGATATAAGGAAATAAATAATAACTTTATTATTGCCTCTAGGGCATATTTCCTTCAGTATATACTAATATATACATGCATTAATTCATACATATGTACGTGTGTGTGTGTGTGTGTGTTCATCATGCTTGTGTGTGTGTGTATGGGCTCGGGGAGGGGCGGCGCCCATGGTGGCCGCCGGGGGCGAAGGAGAGGGGTTAGAGGGGGAGAGCTCACCGCGGGGCGACGGCGACGGCGAGGCGACGACCGGGGGCGGTGACGGGCCGGGGCGTGACGCGGGGGCGGCGACACGGGGACGACGCGACGGGGACGGGCCCGGGGCGGCGACGGGGACAGGGGCGGCGACGGGGACGGGGGCGGCGACGGCGACGGCGTCGATCGATCGGGGCGCGCGGGCGGTGCTTCAATGGGGAAACAGAGGAAGAAACAGAGGGAGAATGAAATTTTTGCAAGTGTTGTATATATAGGAGAGGCCTTTAGTACCGGTTGGAGCCACCTACCGGTACTAAAGGCCAGTTTTGGCCAGCCCAAGCGGCGGGAAGTGACCCCCTTTAGTACCGGGTGGTGGCACAAACCGGTACTAAAGGACCCCCCTTTAGTACCGGTTGGTGGCTCCAACCGGTACTAAAGGCCTCGCGCCGCCACCCCAAAGTTTAGTCCCACCTCGCTGGGCGAAGGGCAGCCACACTGGTTTATAAACCCAGCCGCGGCTACCACTTCGAACTCCTCTATATAGCAGACTTGTGGGCCTAATCTCTGCGCGCTGCCCTGTGAGTCTGCTGGGCCTTTAAGGCCTATAATTACACACTGTGGCCTATCAGGCCCACAGGGCAGCGCCCCAATTTTTTTTATAGTTTTTTTCTTTTCTGCTTTATTTTCTTCTATTTATTTTTGCATAGTTTTTTGTATAGTTTTTTCTTTTCTGTTATATTTATTTTCTTCTATTTATTTGTGAGTAGTTTTTCATCTAGTTTGCCAAAATTCAACATTTTCAGAGTTCATTTTGTAGTGATTTTCAATTTCACGGTCATTTTGTAAATGATTGAAAAATAGCAAATATAATTTTTTTCTTTTCTGCTTTATTTTTTCTTCTTTTTATTTCTGAGTAGTTTTTTCTTTTCTGCTATATTTATTTTCTTCTATTTATTTCTGAGTAGTTTTTTATATAGTTTTTTTCTTTTCAGCTATAGTTTTTCTTCTTTTCTGCTATTTTTTCTTTTCTGCAAAACTTGATGGTCAAAGTCTGGAGTTATAACTTAAAAAAAAGAAATGTCGACGTGCAATTAGTTTTTGCCATAACAGAAGAAGTCCGGAGTTGTAATAAGTTATTAAAAATAAAAAAGAGGTGCAATGCTCGTTAATTTGCTTCAAGCCTTTCGAAATAGTGTAAACTGCACTGCGCATAGCTCCGTGCAGTCTACCGTATTCCTGAAGGCTTGAAGCTAAGCAACGTGAGCATTGAGCCTCTTCTTCATCGTCTCTGCACTCGGGGCTTATAAACCGCTCCTAGTCCATCTCACTTCGCGAGGTGGGACTAAAAAACAACTTACGTCTGGTTCATCCATGAACCGGTACTAAAGGTGCTCGTGGGGCCCCAGCCTTACCTGACACAACCTCATTAGTACCGGTTCGTGGTACGAACCGGCACTAAATGGTGATGGTGGGGCCATAGCTTGACCGGAGGCTGACACAACCTCTTTAGTACCGGTTCGTGGCATGAACCAGTACTAAAGGTTCGCCACGAACCAGTGCTATTGATCGCCGCCACGAACCGACACTAGTGTACACATTAGTGTCGGCTGAAATTCCAACCGGCACTATTGTGCTTCACATTTGACCCTTCGCCACGACCCGGTACTAAAGGGGGTGCGCTGGCGCAGGTGCGGTGCGGTAAATTTAGTCCCACCTCGCTAGCTGATGGGTGACCGCACTGGTTTATAAACCCTCTTGCAGTCGCTCTCTCGAGCTCCTCTCCAAAGCAGGCCTACTGGGCCTACGTGTTCTTTGCTGCCCTGTGGGCCCACTTGGCCTTTGCGGGCCTGCATCCTGGCCCAACAATAGGTTGGGTTTCTAGTCGTATGCAGGCCGCTCTGGCCTAGTAGGCGGGCTTTTTTTTATTTTTTTTATTTTTTTTGTGTTTTTTTTGTGTATTTAGAGTTTCTTTGTGAATATTTTTGCTTTAGGTACAAAAAATTACAAACTTTCTGTTAGTGCCCGTAGTTTTCAAATTTGAATAGTTTAAATTTTGAATTATTTGAAATTAGTGTGAATCACTAGTTTGTGAATAACTTAACTTTAAAAATCAGTAAAGGCATGAAAGAATTTGTTTGCACATAAAATTTCTTCGCATTTCAAATACCAAAACACATAACTACCCTAACTATTACAGAGATTCCCCTCTGGGTGTGAAACACAGAAGAAAGTGATGATAGTGAAGCCGATCACATCCCAGATCTTTGGGTGTGAAACTTTTTCTTCGCGTGTTTCCCTTTGCGCCGTAACCATGGAAAATCTTCATCATTTAACGGGATGCTCGGGTCAATATTCACTGTGAATGGAGCAATTTCATCAAACTTTTCATAATCTTCTGACTTGTCTGTCTTGTCATCCACTCCCACGATGTTTCTCTTCCCAGAAAGAACTATGTGCCGCTTTGGCTCATGTACGATGCATTCGCTTCCTTATCTTTTCTTTTCCTTGGCTTGGTAGACATGTCCTTCACATAGAAAATCTGTGCCACATCATTGGCTAGGACGAATGGTTCGTCTGCATACGCAAGATTGTTGAGATCCACTGTTGTCATTCCATACTGCGGGTCTTCCATTACCCCGCCTCGTGTCATATTGACCCATTTGCACCGAAACAAAGGGACCTTTAAACCACGTCGATAGTCAAGTTCCCATATGTCCTGTATAAACCATAATATGTTTCCTTTCCCGTCTTGGTTTCTGCATCAAAGTGGACACCACTGTTTTGGTTGGTGCTCTTCTTATCTTGGGCGATTGTGTAAAATGTATTACCATTTATCTCGTACCCTTTGAAAGTCATTATATTCGAAGATGGTAACTGGGACAACAAGTACATGTCATCTTCAATAGAGGTGTCATGCATGGTACGTGTCTGCAACCAGCTGGCGAAACTCCTGGTTTGTTCACGTGTAATCCAGTCATCAGACCGCTCCGGGTGTTTGGAGCGTAGCAAATTCTTGTGTTCATCCATATACGGAGCCACCAAGGCGGAATTCTGTAGAACTGTGTAGTGTGCTTCAGTGAGAGAATGTCCGTCCATACATATTATTTGTTCCCCTCCTAGCATGCCTTTTCCATCCAGTCTGCCCTTATGCCGCGATTCAGGAACACCAATCGGCTTAACGTCAGGAATAAAGTCAATACAAAACTACTCAATGACCTCCTCATTTTGATGGCCCTTGGAGATGCTTCCTTCTGGCCTAGCACGGTTATGAACATATTTCTTTAAGACTCCCATGAACCTCTCAAAGGGGAACATATTGTGTAGAAATACAGGACCCAAGACGTTAATCTCTTCGCATAGGTGAACTAGGACGTGCGTCATGATGTTGAAGAAGGATGGTGGGAACACCAACTCGAAACTGACAAGACATTGCACCAAATCATTCTGTAACCTTGGTATGGTTTCTGGATCGATTACCTTCTGAGAGATTGCATTGAGAAATGCACATAGCTTCACAATGGCTAATCGAACGTTTTCCGGTAGAAGCCCCCTCAATGCAACCGGAAGCAGTTGCATCATAATCACGTGGTAGTCATGAGACTTTAGGTTCTGGAACTTTTTATCTGCCATGTTTATTATTCCCTTTATATTCGACGAGAAGCTAGACGGTACCTTAATACCGAGCAGGCATTCAAAGAAGATTTCCTTCTCTTCTTTGGTAAGAGCGTAGCTTGCATGACCCTGATGTATGCCGTCTTCTCCGTGCATACGTTGCTGGTCCTCCCATGCCTCAGGTGTATCTTTTGTCTTCCCATACACGCCCAAGAAGCCAAGCAGGGTCACGCAAAGATTCTTCGTCACGTGCATCACGTCGATTGCGGAGCGGACCTCTAGGTCTTTCCAATATGACAGGTCCCAAAATATAGATTTCTTCTTCCACATGGGTGCACGTCCGTCAGCTTCCTCCGGAACAGGTTGTCCGCCAGGACCCTTTCCAAATATCACCTTCAAATCCTTGACCATATCATGTACATCAGAACTAGTACGGTGGCGAGGCTTCGTCCGGTGATCCGCCTCACCTTTGAAATGCTTGCCTTTCTTTCTTACGGGATGCCTGCTCGGAAGAAATCGACGATGTCCCAGGTACACATTCTTCTTACAACTATTCAAATATATACTGTCGGTATCATCCAAACAGTGCGTGCATCCGCGGTATCCCTTGTTTGTCTGTCCTAAAAGGTTACTGAGAGCAGGCCAATCATTTATGGTCACGAACAGCAACGCCTTTAGGTCAAATTCTTCCCTCATGTGCTCATCCCACGCACGTACACCTGTTCCATTCCACAGTTGTAAGAGTTCTTCAACTAATGGCCTTAGGTACACATCAATGTCGTTGCCGGGTTGCTTAGGGCCTTGGATGAGCACTGGCATCATAATGAACTTCCGCTTCATGCACAACAAAGGAGGAAGGTTATACAAACATAGAGTCACAGGCCAGGTGCTATGGTTGCTGCTCTGCTCCCCAAAAGGATTAATGCCATCTGCGCTTAGACCAAACCATACGCTCCTTGCGTCATCTGCAAACTCCTTCCCGTACTTTCTTTCGATTTTTCTCCATTGCGACCCATCAACGGGTACTCTCAACTTTCCATCTTTCTTACGGTCTTCTCTGTGCCATCGCATCGCCTTGGCATGCTCTTTGTTTTGGAACAAACGTTTCAACCGTGGTATTATAGGAGAATACCACATCACCTTGGCAGGAATCTTCTTCCTGGGGCGCTCGCCCTCGACATCACCATGCTCATCGCGGCTGATCTTATAGCGCAATGCACCACATACTGGGCAAGCATTTAAATCCTCGTACTCACCGCGGTAGAGGATGCAATCATTAGGGCATGCATGTATCTTCTGCACCTCTAACCCTAGAGGGCAGACATCCTTCTTTGCTTCGTATGTACTCTCGGGCAATTCGTTGTCCTTTGGAAGCATATCCTTTATCATTACCAGCAACTTTCCAAATCCCTTGTCAGATACACCATTCTCTGCCTTCCATTGCAGCAATTCCAGTGTGGTGCCCAACTTTTTCTTGTCACCTACGCAATTCGGGTACAACAGTTTTTTGTGATCCTCTAACATGCGCTGCAACTTCTTCTTCTCCAAATCACTTGCGCAGTTTCTCTTTGCATCGGCAATGGCCCGACCTAGATCATCAATGGGCTCATCTGATGCGTCTTCTTCAGCTTCTTCCCGCATTGTCGGCTCAGCTTCTTCCCGCATTACCGGCTCAGCTTCTTCCCCCATTGTTGTATCATCGTATTCAGGGAACCCATGGCCAGGATAGCTGTTGTCGTCCTCTTCTTCTTCATTGTCTTCCATCATAACCCCTCTTTCTCCGTGCTTGGTCCAAACATTATAGTGGGGCATGAAACCGGACTCAAACAGGTGGACGTGAATGGTTCTTGACGTAGAGTAATTGTGACCATTCTTACAGCCAGCACATGGACAAGGCATAAAACCATCCGTCCGCTTGTTTGCCTCAGCCGCAAGTAGAAAAGTATGCACCCCCTCAACAAACTGGGGAGAGCATCGGTCATCGTACATCCATTGCCGGCTCATCTTCATTACACAACACCGAATAGACCAAATTAATACAGGTTCATACATAAAGTTCATACAACACTTAAATGCAACAAACAAATAACTCTCTAGCTAAAGCATTTAAATGCAACAACAAATGCGATCAAGATTGCAACTAAGGTAACAATTGATCCAACAGCATAATGATACCAAGCCTCACTATCGATGGCATATTTTCTAATCTTTCTAATCTTCAAGCGCATTTTCTCCATCTTGAACTTGTGATCATTGATGACATCGGCAACATGCAACTCCAATTCCATCTTCTCCCCCTCAATTCTTTTCAATTTTTCTTTCAAGTACTCGTTTTCTCTTTCAACTAAATTTAACCTCTCGACAATAGGGTCGGTTGGAATTTCCGGTTCACATACCTCCTAGATAAAAATATCTATGTCAACTTGATGGGCATAATTTGTCATAAACACGAAATGCAACAAATAGTTTTAAAAGAGAATATACCACATCCGAATCATAACAAGGACGAGGGCCAATGGGGACGAATATCAAAACCATGGCACTATGTATAACAAACAACATACGGGTAAGATAATTATTATACGAGTAACTATATATCCAAATCACACAAACATCAATTTTTTATATAAAATTTCATGAACAAGAGGCTCACCACAAGGTGGTGCCGACGACGGGACGGTGCGGGCGATCAACGGGGTTACGACGGAGATTTAGAAGGCACTAAGTAAACCACACCTACATATGCAAACTAAGTGTTATTTTGACCTCAAATTGCATATAAATCAAACACTACCACATATAATTCCTCCCAAATTACTAAAACCCACAATTAATCACTATATAAACCAATGCAAGAGCTAATCTAGCAATAAGAGATGAAAGGACAAAGTTGCTAACCTTGGTGATCATTTGAATGGATGGGGGCCTGCAAATCTTGACAAATTTGGGGCAAATTTTGTGATGAACTCGAGAGGAAGAAGGGAAGAACAGAGGAGAGGGAGAGGGGAAAGGGGGAAGAACAGAGTGCGGGTGGACAAAGGGTTTATATAGGACGACCTTTAGTACCGGTTCGTGCCACGAACCGGTACTAAAGGTGCTGGAAGGGCCCCACTCTGACAACATCCTGCCACCACTTTCTTTAGTACCGGTTCGTGGCACAAACCGGTGCTAAAGGTTCGCCACAAACCGGTACTAAAGAGCTCCTCCCGCCTAGCCGTTGGCACCGGCACTAATGGACACATTAGTGCCGGTTCTGTTACAAACCGGCACTAATGTGTCTCACATTTGACCCTTTTTCTACTAGTGAGCGGTCCGGACCACACGGTCCGGACATATCCAGACGGTTTGAGGGTGTGTTGGAGATGCCCTTACCCACCTGAGAGACCTCGAGTGCGTGTTCAGTGAGGTGGTCCTGTTTTGTGTACTTTACCCAAGCACTGCTAGTGAGCTATACATACGCGATTCTTCTGCCAAAACCAAGGCATGCATACATACACAGTGGCGGAGACAGGGGGACCAGCAGGGGCCTGCCCCCCCCCCCCCGACATTGGGAATTTGCTTCTAATTCACGGATGAACAGTGCATAATTTGCAATATTTTGATGCTAAAAGTCTATTTTCCTATGCTTTGGCCCTCATTGGCCTACTTTGACAGTACTCGCCCCCCCTGATCCACATTTTCTGGCTCTGCCACTATACATACACCATTATTCCTCTCAGATTCTGTGCTGCTCCCATTTTGCCCAAGACAAAACACGCCGATTTCGTCTTTTGCATAGTTGCCAGCGGAATGAGAATCAATCAGACGTCATCTAGAAAAAGACAGCCCGGCGCAATCCAATCTCAAAGCTCTGGAAATCCGACGACACAACATGGTTTCATCCTGGTTGTTTCATCCCTGCTGACACAAATGTGGTTGTACTTGTTGAAACATGGAAATATTTGGCATCCCTGGAAGAGCTCGAGGGCGACGATTATGGGATAGTGATCTTTGATAGACTTTGGATCGGAGTAGGCTAGTAGATCCGATAACTTACCTTCTCCTGGTGCGGACGAACTCGATCCAGCGCCGGCCATGGTGGTGTGGTGACGGCGGCGACGTGGACTGTGATGGTGGCGGTGGTGTGCTTCCCGTGAGCACCGCGCTTACCCTAGATCGGTAGGGAGTGTTCGGTGGGGTTTGTGGCGGCGTTCAACCTCGTGAGACGTGCCCCTCCCTCCACCTCTGTTATATAGCGCGGGTCACAGGGGCCTACCAACCATGGTTTGGTTAGGCGCCCCCGATCAGGGCGCGAGTCAGGGGCCCGTTCGACCCGTTGGGTTCGAACGGGATATAGATCAATCTAACATTCTCCCCCTTGACCTCAACTTTACTTTTAACCTTATACTTTCTATTTTATTTGTTTCATCACATATTGGTACATAGAGCATGTTTCATCGTCACAGCTCAATTGCCGATAGAATCATTCAGCTACAACATACGTTTTGTTCAGAAACAAATTCTGTTCCTTTTGGGCCTATCCAGGAATCATAAGGCTTTCCCTTAAACCCATGCCGGCTAAGTGTTCCTTGAACACATTGGGTGATAAGCCTTTCGTTAGCGGATCCACAAGCATATCTTTTGTCTTTATATGCTCGAGACTTATAGTTTGATCCTGGATTTTATCTTTCACAACATAATACTTTATCTCTATTGTTTTGGCAGCATTACTCGACTTGTTGTTGTGAGCGTAAAATATCGCGGGCTGATTGTCGCAGTACATCTTTAGTGGGTTGTGAATACAATCTACCACTTTCAAGTCGGGTACAAATTTCTTTAGCCATATCGCCTGCCCCGTGGCTTCGAAGCATGCTATGAATTCTGCATACATCGTGGATGATGCAACTATCGACTGCTTGGAGCTTTTCCACGAAATAGCTCCCCCAGCGAGGGTGAATACGTATCCTGACGTGGATTTTCTATCATCTTTGTCCCCCGCAAAATCTGCGTCTGAATACCCTTTTATCTCTAGGGAATCAGATCTCATGTATGTTAGCATGTATTCCTTCGTGCCTTGCGCATAACGCAATGCTTTCTTTATCATCTTCCAGTGCTCTATGCCTGGATTCTCTTGATATCTACCGAGTACCCCGGTGATAAAGGCTAAGTCAGGGCGAGTGCACACTTGTGCATACTGCAAGCTGCCAACTGCCGAAGCATATGGTACTCCTTTCATTTGATTGATCTCGTACTGGTTTTTGGGACATTGAAATTTCCCAAAACTATCACCCTTAACTATAGGAGCAGGTGTGGCTTTACTCCCATGCATATTATACTTTTTAAGAACCTTTTCTAAATATGCTTTCTGCAATAGTCCTAAGACTCCATTGTTTCTATCTCGATGAATTTCTATGCCCAAAACATATGATGCTTCACCAAGATCTGTTATGTAAAAATTCGAGGATAAGAACTTCTTTGTTTCTTGTAGTAGACTAACATCACTGCTAGCAAGCAGAATGTCATCCACATACAAGATTAGGAAAATATACACATAGTTTATCCAGCCAAACAATTCAAATTAAAACATGCTTATACTTCATCCAGAAGTCACCAAATTAATAAAGGAGAAAACGAGGTGTCAACCAACTTAGGTAGGGAGTGAGAGAAGCATACGATCGACGATCACAAGCGATTAGAGACTGTGTAGTAGAGAGGCGGCCGGGCCAGCTTGGTCGCTGTGCCTGCCGATGCCTCCGTTTCGATCCGTTGGTCCTTTACCATCCTGGAGCTAGTTGATGGCTCGGATAGTTGTTGGCCGTCCTCGTGCTATGCAGCTGTACTGCTGGTGCATGCTCACCCACCTGAGAGACGAGCTGCTGGTCCTGTGCTGTGTGTACTTTACCCAAGCGACAGGGACAGCTTACTGTAATCTACTGTACCAGTGAGCAATACGGAATACGGTTACGTACTGCTAGAACCGGGCATGCATGCATGCATGCATACACGGTTGTTCCTCTGATCAGATTCCTTGCCGCTCCCCTTCTGCCCAGGACGAAACGTAGGTCGTTTTCGTTTTTCTGCAAAGTTGCCAGCGGAATGAGAATCAATCGGACGTCAAGAAAAAATCATCATGTTCTGCCATTCATGCTTGTTTTCCTACTGAAAAAATCATCACGTTCAGACGAGTGCTTCAGCCATCCGTCTCTACGTGGACGCGTGCGTTCACGTGGGAAAAGCGACGCACACCAATAATCCGCGACTAAAAAGAATTCAACGAACGGGGTAGCTGCACGCCCACTTGTTAAAAAAAAAGAAGCACCGGCTGCTAAGCTTGCAAAGTTGCAATACAGCCAAGGCCCGTACTCAAGTGGACACTCTTTGGAGTCAAACTTGGATAAGAAACACATGCTGGAGATACACGCGTGGATGTGGCCTGGCCGACACGACGATGCCTTCGTAGCCAGCCAGCGAGACCTCCCGGCTCCCGGCACGCATCATATCATCATCGGCCGGATTCCCCGCCAGACGCTAGCGCCAGGCCACGGCCCGACGTCCGTGTCAAAGAGAGACGTATGCCATGCAGCGGGCGCGGGCAACAACCGGGACGGCGACCGGTGTGGTGGTGGTGGCGCCGCTACCAACCCGGCCGGACGCCAACTGCTCGGCCTCATCTCCTAGCCGTCCCCGTCGTCGTCTTCGTAGCGACCCCGAGACTGTAGCGGGATAGCGGGGCGAGATGAGCGGAATCAAAAGACGGATTAGACGATGGATCATCACCACCAGCAGCTCGACCAACTCTTCTTCTCCCCGTGACCATGGGTACTTGAGTAGCAGCTGCGGTGTGCGCCGTACGTACGTGCATGTAGAAATAAATATCTGCGAGGTTTTTAGGAGGAGAAGGAGGAGGAGATGGATCATGGATGGAATGGATGCGACGCAATCCAACTCAGCACAATTGCAGGACCTCGGAGGCAGCAACCAACCCGAGCTGACTGACCGACGTGGCCTACTCGATCGTACCTAACGGCCTAACCCGGGACCCACCGGCGAGACTCGGGTCCAAGAGTCCAACGTTGTTTTTAATACCAATGCCATGAAATGTGACTCGAGTGACGAGTAGCCCATAATGAGCTCTCAACGAGCTGACACCGACAGGCGACAGCGAGCGAGTTGTATTCGAGTCCGACTGAACCATCGCTGAAGCAAAGCTTCAATTTTGTCCTCAGATCCATCCCTTCGTTCAAACAGGAGGCCACTAATTGGCGCTACAGATTCATTGACTCTCAGTAAGTAAACTCTTGGCGTTGTAATTAACTAACCCACGAAGATTCGATTACCCGGAGCATGATTGGGTCCTGCCTCTATTAGTCTTATCCAGTTAAGCCCGTGTCAGAAACTGGCATCTCTAAGGCTGGTCATAGTGGAGAGGAACTTAGGAGTAACATCACACACTCCAATACAAGTTTGCTTATGTGGCACGTATTTAATGAAGAGAGAGGTGCTTGTGGTAACTAGCTAAGTTACCGGAACATCACACACTCCAAGAAACAATGAGTCTATAACCTAATAAATACATCGTTACATGACACTACATAGATGTCCATACCCACTATGGAGGTAGTAACATAGTCTAGGGAAATATGTAAGTTACTAGCTTATGTTCTTACCCATTGTGACCAGCCTAATGTCAGTGCTTCCGTTGCACTGTTCTCCAGGCACTGTGCTTTGACTACTGAATTGCATGATTGATTGACACTCCTAGCCACCAGCCAGTAGATCCAAACACGACCGTTTCAATATCCTTTCTGTTTTTTCAAATCTAACGTCTTTCATTGTTAGGTCGATGATTCTGATTCGTGACGACTGAAACTGAAAGCAAGCAAGCACGCAGCGATAAACGACGCTTCGTGCTTGTCAACTACTCCCCCTGTAAATAAATATAAGAGCCTTTAGATCACTAAAATAATGATCTAAACGCTCTTATATTTCTTTACAGAGGAAGTAGAAAAACAAATACATTCATGAACCTTCATCTGAAGGCGCCCTTGTGGTCCTTGTCACGGAAGTATCGGTCGAAGACGCAGTAGGAATCGAGCCGGATCTGCTTGTCACCGGAGCTGTTCTCATCGTCGATGTCCTCCTTCTCCCCCTTCGGTGGCAGTCTGGCCATGGCCCGGACTGCCCAATTCTGCTCTCGGGCGAGGGCACACGTGTTCCTCCGTTGTCGCTTCTTTACAATGCGGGCGTCGATGGCTTCCTCCTTTGCGGCCGCCCGTGCTGCCACATCAGCCGCCTCGGCGGCCCTTATCTTCTCATTCCCACGACGGGCTCACCGGTCCCGGTGGGACTTGTGACGCCCCGATTTAAACATACACTAATCATACACGCGAATGTGTACGATCAAGATCAGGGATCAAGATCAGCTTTATAATACAAGCCAAGGGCCTCAAGGGCTCGAATACATCAGCTCAAATACAAACGAGTCAGCGGAAGCAACAATATTTGAGTACAGACATAAGTTAAACAAGTTTGACTTAAGAAGGCTAGCACAAAAGTAACATGATGGAAAAGGCAAGGCCTCCTGCCTGGGAGCCTTGTAACGCCCCGGATCCGATGCGCCAGGTGTCTGCCAGTCATTCGCCGTTGTTGCCATGTCTTTTGTTTGCGTGTTGCATTTTATCATGTCATCATGTGCATTGCATTGCATACGTGTTCGTCTCATGCATCCGAGCATTTTCCCCGTTGTCCGTTTTGCAATCCGGCGCTCCTATGCCCTCCGGCCTTCCCCTTTCGTCTCTCGTTGTGAGCGGGTGTCAAACGTTCTCGGAATGGACCGAGTCTTGTCAAGCGGCCTTGGTATAGCACCGGTAGACCGCCTGTCAAGTTTCGTGCCATTTGGAGGTCGTTTGATACTCCAACGGTTAACCGGGTAACTGTAAAGCCCATTTCTCTTTGCAGCCCAACACCCCTTCCAAAGTGGCCCAAAGCCCAGCAAACTCCTCTCCATGCTCTCGGTCGTTCGATCACGATCGCGTGGACGAAAACCGCTCCTCATTTGGACTCTCCTAGCTCCCTCTACCTATAAAACTAGCCCTCCCCCAAAAATCCCGGTCTAACCCTAGATCAAACCTCCCTCTCGCCCGCCGGACATGTCCACCCCGCCGCCGAACGCGTCCACCGCCGCCAGCCACCTCACCCCGGCCAATAGGGCGTCGTCACGTCAGCCGCCGCC
>NC_041387.1:21393611-21398209 GCF_002162155.2 Triticum dicoccoides
GTCGCCGCCGCCTCGGCTCCTCCCGGCCCGCAGCCTCGCCGCGCCATCTCCGGCGACCCGTGCCGCCGGATCCCTCCGTCGCCGCCGCCCTTCCGCCGCCAGGGGCCGCCGCCTCCGCCGCGCCTCGCCCCGGGGCGGATCCGGCGAGATCCGCCCGGGAGCACCCTCTCCCCGCCTCCTCCGGCCACTCCGGCGCCCTGCTCCGGCAAGCTCGCGCCGCTGCCCCGATCCTCTCCGTCGTTGACTTTTCTGCGAGGTGATATTTTCGTCTAAGTCCCCGTTTCCAGTAATTTTCATGCCATGTTCGTCATGCTATATCTCTGCATCCGTAGCTCCGTTTCGTGCGTGTAATATGTCAAATTGTTCGTCTCGACGAGTACATCATTTCATTCCATTGCATCATGTTCATTTGAGATCATCTTGATGCCTGAATAATCGTTGTAAGAGTGCTTCATGATGTTTTCTGCTATCTGTTATCAGAACGAGCTCTTTTGTCATTTTTGCTATGTTTGATGTGTGCATCCTATGAGGTTGATGTCTACATGTGTTTTGAACTATGCCATGTCTTCTTTACAGAGGTGATTACCATGTATTTTTGTAATCAATATGGTGACTAGCACAAGCATGCAAACTAGGCATCGTGATGTTGCTGATTTTAGTCCCTGTTCTGCTGTTATTTTGATGCCATGTAAACTTAATGCTACAGAGAGATCCATGCATATTTTGAGATACTTCAGTAAGGGTGTTTTGAACATGTGGTTATTGTCTATCCATTCATGCCCTTGGTTGCAATTATGGAGTAGTCTAGCATGTCTTTTTCGTGCTCTACTTTTGCTTCAAAATGTTTCCTGGCAGATTGTTTACTTGTTATTCAATTTTACCAAGCTTGCTATAGTTGATCCTTGCATGCTATGGACTTGTTATTCACTTGGTTTGTTTCACAAACATGTTTTCTTGATGATGCTATGCTTATCTTGTCATGCAATGACTTGTGGTGAGTGTATCGAGCTTGTTAAGTAGTGTTCATGATGTTGCTGTTTTGCTAGGCTAAATCTGTTATTTCGTGATGCTATATAAACATGTTGCTACTAATCATTCTATGCATAATATGGAGATGTTCTATAAATATGTTTTTATCTACATGTCTTGCTCTATCCATCCATGCCCCTGGTTGCATTTATAGGTTGCTGTAGTTTGTTCATATCTTGCTCCAAAGTTGCTTCATAATGTTGCTATCAGCCTGTTTACATTAAGTTCAGTTGTTTCCATGTGTTTTGCTAGTGTTCCATGTACCCTATGGACTTGCTATTGCCATGCTTAACTTCACAAACATGTCTTCTTACTGTTGGGTGCCTTGCCATGCCATGTATTGCTCTGTAGTGAGTTGCACAAGCTCATCTACATGCCTTCATAATTATGTTCCTGCCATGTATGAATCTGTATAATAACTTGCTATGTTTACGTGGGTGCCATCATATTTTCTGATCCTTTTTGGCTTATGGTTAGCAAAGGACTTTTGATCTATGCAATTGGTAGATTCATGCCATGCCTTTGTTTGCCATGATAAGTTCCAGTAACATATTGTTTGATAGCTCTAAACATTGCATCGTGATGTTATTTTCTGCAAAGTCTGAAATTGTTATAACTTGCAATCTTACCATGTGTGTTTGAGCATGTTCTAGTGATTTCTAGAGATAGCTCAGTGTTCATGTTTTTTAATGCTTTACCTGTATATCATGCCCATGTCTTTTGTTTTCATGTAGAGATGCTGTAGCTTATTGTTTTGATGCTTGCAATATGCCTAGTTGCTGTTTTGGACAGCTTGTCCTTTAAACTTGTATAGAGTGCATGTGTTGAACCGTTGCTCCGTTTTGAGTGTGCTTTATATGAAACTTGCTTAGAATTGCATGTAGTTTCATATTATCGTGTTGCATCCTTGTTTTGAGGTGTTTGCTTGATGTTTGAGTGCATTTTGCATCTATGCCATGTTTTACTTGTTTTGCTCATATCTTCTAGGCCGTAGCTCCGAATCTAATTAACTTTATATGTAACTTGACTAGAATCTCGTGTAGATCATCCTTTTGCATCTTAACTTGCTGTTTAACAACTTGAACATAATGTTTATTCAGATCTGGACCAATTTCGAAATTTGCATATGAGGACTTACCGGAATTGTTATATGTTGTTCTCGGCCTCATTTAAACTTGCCTTGATGTGTTGCTCTTGTTTGCATCATCTCTTGCCATGAGTAGCTTTACGTAGCTTTGTCATGCATCATGCTTGTTGTGCATCATGTCATGTTCATGTGTGGTGTGTTTACTATGTTGTGTGCTTCTTCTTGTTAGTTCCTATTTCGTTGCGATCGTGAGGATTCGTTCGTCTCCGCTTGGTTCGGCTTCATCCGTTCGTCTTCTTCATGGACTCGTTCTTCTTCCTTGCGGGATTTCAGGCAAGATGACCGCTACCCTGGATCTCACTACTATCATTGCTATGCTAGTTGCTTCGTTCTATCGCTATGCTGCGTTACCTATCTGTTGCTCTTCAAGCCATCCTAAATTGCCATGAACCTTTAACCTTTGACACCTTTCCTATGCAAACCGTTGTTTGGCTATGTTACCGCTTTTGCTCAGCCCCTCTTATAGCGTTGCTAGTTGCAGGTGAAGTTGAAGATTTCTCCATGGTGGACAGGATTTTGGTTGGGATATCACAATATCTCTTATATTATTAATGCATCTATATACTTGGTAAAGGGTGGAAGACTCGGCCTTTTGCCTAGTGTTTTGTTCCACTCTTGCCGCCCTAGTTTCCGTCATACCGGTGTTATGTTCCCGGATTTTGCGTTCCTTACGCGGTCGGGTGATTTATGGGACCCCCTTGACAGTTCAATTTGAATAAAACTCCTCCAGCAAGGCCCAACCTTGGTTTTACCTTTTGCCTCACCACCACCTATACCTTTCCCTTGGGTCAGCCAACCCGAGGGTCATCTTTATTTTAGCCCCCCCGGGCCAGGGCTTGTCTAAGTGTTGGTCCGAACCGAACCGCCTGCGGGGCCCCCTCGGGGCAACTCGAGGTCTGGTTTTACTCGTAGCCTGTCTCATCCGG
Organism: Triticum dicoccoides; assembly: GCF_002162155.2. NCBI lineage: Eukaryota > Viridiplantae > Streptophyta > Magnoliopsida > Poales > Poaceae > Triticum > Triticum dicoccoides. The sequence goes on from NC_041387.1 coordinate 21,396,714, forward strand.
TGTTGCCCTGAGAACGAGATATGTGCAGCTCCTATCGGGATTGTCGGCGCATCGGGCGGCTTTGCTGGTCTTGTTTTACCATTGTCGAAACGTCTTGTAAACCAGGATTCCGAGTCTGATCGGGTCTTCCTGGGAGAAGGTCTATTCCTTCGTTGATCGCGAGAGCTTGTCATGGGCTAAGTTGGGACACCCCTGCAGGGTATAATCTTTCGAAAGCCGTGCCTGCAGTTATAGGCAGATGGGAATTTGTTAATGTCCGGTTGTAGATAAGTTGACACCAGATCCGAATTAAAACGCATCAACCGCGTGTGTAGCCGTGATGGTCTCTTCTCGGCGGAGTCCGGGAAGTGAACACGGTTTCTGGGTTATGTTTGATGTAAGTAGGAGTTCAGGATCACTTCTTTATCATTGCTAGCTTCACGACCGTTCCTTTTGCTCTCTTCTCGCTCTTATTTGCGTATGTTAGCCACCATATATGCTTAGTCGCTGCTGCAACCTCACCACTTTACCCCTTCCTTTCCCTTTAAGCTTTGCTAGTCTTGATACCCATGGTAATGGGATTGCTGAGTCCTCGTGACTCACAGATTACTACAACAACAGTTGCAGGTACAGGTTATGCGATGATCATGACGCGAGAGCGATGCTTGCTTGCGTTGAGTTCTTCTTCTGCTTCTTCGATCAGGGATAGGTTCCAGGTTGGCAGCCTAGGCTAGCAGGGTGGATATCGTTTGAGTTTCTGTTTATGTTTCATCCGTAGTCGGATGATGCTCTGATGTATTGTGATGTTGTATTCGTGTGGCATTGTATGCCTTTTGTATGTATCCCCACTATTATGTAATGTTGATGTAATGATATCCACCTTACAAAAGCGTTTCAATATGCGGGTCTATCCTTGATGGGACCTTCGAGTTCCTTTTGGATAGGGTCGCATATTGGGCGTGACAAGTTGGTATCAGAGCCTTGACCGACCCTTGGAGCCCCCTTGTTTGATCGTGTAGTTTGGCCGTTGTTGAGTCTAGAAGAAAACTATTTTTTTTCAGAGTCTAGTTATATCGGAGAGTAGGAATTCTTTTTACTCCTTAGTCCCTTCGTCGCTCTGGGGAGGAATCTTGACGTAGGTGTTTTGAACTAATCCTCTTCCCTTCAAATTTTCTTTAGGATCACGCAGTTGGTTTTTTGATCGTTGGTTCTCAGCTCTTTTCATCCGGTGCATTTCTCGTCAAGTCGACTCGAGCCTCTTCATCTTTGCAAGTTCATTCCTCAGTTTGCTCTCAACAAAGTTGTTTTCCCCATCCTCAGTTGTTTTCTTTTCCCACCCGCCCTCCCTGTTCTTCTTCTCGGAACCGTAGTCCATAATCGACTATCCATCCTACTCGCGCGAAGTCTTTGCTTTCTTTCCTCAATGATTTCAACCGGTGTTTTTCTCTTCAAGATATTCGTCATTTTCCCCTTCCAAGTTGATTTTGTTTTCCCGCCCTCCCACCCTTTTTCTTCCC
>NC_041387.1:21398526-21400663 GCF_002162155.2 Triticum dicoccoides
CTCGACCATCTATCTCATTCGTGCGAAATCTCTTCAGTTTTTCGTTAATTGTTCCAACCGGTGAATTCTCGTCTCGTTCGTCATTCTTAAATCTTATTTTTCCGATGGATTCAATTCAAGTTTTTCGGGTGATCACATTCTTTCCCTCGGATCAAGTATTCTCCTTGCTCGTTCGCCTCTCGCCATTCAATCATTCTGGAGTTCGGAAGACATCTCAGAAGATTCGTCAGTGTTCCAATTAATTCGAGATTGTCACCTCATTCAAATATTTCAATTGTTCCGGTGCATCATCTATCTTTTCAATAATCCTTTTCAACGGTGTTTTCTCTCTAGTGGGTCCTAACCCACAGGTCTTTTCCCAGGATCTTACCTGACTCTTCTAATTCCCCCGGAGTTATTCTCAATTCTTTTCAAGTGTGACGTAAGAATGGATCCCATCAGTCAGATGCCTTTCCAAGATCGTTTTCAAATTCTTTCATTGTTGGATCAACCTCTTCGCTTTCCATTCTCCCAGAGTATCTCAATAATTTTGGTGCTGTTTCTCGTCGTCATTTGAAGATCGAAGAAGAGTTTTTCATATCATCCTCTGGAATTATTCCATTTGTCAGATATTCTTTTCTTACCCATCCGGAGAATGTCAGAAGCTGTTTTCCCGTTTCTTTTCACCAGAGGCCATCGTCTCAGAAGAATTCTTCGTCCTCACATTTCATTATCCCGGTGCTTTGTTCAAGTGTTATTTAATCAGTTCGCGGTCTCTTTGTTCTCTTGCATTTTAATCCCCTCTAGCTTATTGGTTCTTCTAATTCTTCCCGTGATTACTTCTTTTTCGTCAGTCATTTCCGGATTCTAACGGTGGTTCTTTCAGATTCTATTTCCTTGTTTATCATTCAATTCCTTTCTTCGGAGTTTGTTCTCGATGAATAAGTTCTAGTTCAAGTGTCTTCATATTTTCTTTCCCGGAGTTCAATTTCCTCAGCCATTTCGTCGGAACCTCCATCTAAGTCATCGCAAGGCTTTAATCTTATTCTTTCATCCTTCATTTTATCTCATCATCCTTTTGTTACCGGAGTCCTTCATGGTGGTTCTTCATGATTTAATTCATTCTTCAACAGTTCATCAAGATTCTTGAAGGTGGAGTTCAAGTATCCTCTTCTTCTTGCTTCCCGAGGTGCTCATTCTTCCAATTCTTCCGGAGGTTTTGTGTAATGTCTTCATCAAGTATCATTCCATCCTCTCAAGTTCATGTCTTCATTCCTTCCATTTTCAGCCGGAGTGCTGCCTAAATCCTTTCAGTCTTATCCGTTTCGTATCTCGTTCTAACCGGAGTGCTTTCATAATCTATCTGATTCCATGGGCTTTCAATTCACGTCATTCTTGTCGTTCCTCTCTTCTTCTTGAATGCTCTAGATTCTTTGCTTCTTCTCTTGAGTTCTTGTTTCTCCTCATCCCTTTTCCCTTCCATCTCGGTCCTAAGATCTCGGGACGAGATCTCTTGTTAGTGGAGGAGTGTTGTAACGCCCCAGATCTGATGCGCCAGGTGTCTGCCAGTCATTCTCCGTTGTTGCCATGTCTTTTGTTTGCGTGTTGCATTTTATCATGTCATCATGTGCATTGCATTGCATACGTGTTCGTCTCATGCATCTGAGCATTTTCCCCGTTGTCCGTTTTGTAATCCGGCGCTACTATGCCCTCCGGCCTTCCCCTTTCGTCTCTCGTTGTGAGCGGGTGTCAAACGTTCTCGGAATGGACCGAGTCTTGTCAAGCGGCCTTGGTATAGCACCGGTAGACCGCCTGTCAAGTTTCGTGCCATTTGGAGGTCGTTTGATACTCCAACGGTTAACCGGGTAACTGTAAAGCCCATTTCTCTTTGCAGCCCAACACCCCTTCCAAAGTGGCCCAAAGCCCAGCAAACTCCTCTCCATTCTCTCGGTCGTTCGATCACGATCGCGTGGCCGAAAACCGCTCCTCATTTGGACTCTCCTAGCTCCCTCTACCTATAAAACTAGCCCACCCCCAAAAATCCCGGTCTAACCCTAGATCAAACCTCCCTCTCGCCCGCCGGACATGTCCACCGCCGCCAGCCACCTCACCCCGGCCAATAGGGCGTCGCCACGTCAGCCGCCGCCGCGCCCAGCCA
>NC_041387.1:21401029-21410276 GCF_002162155.2 Triticum dicoccoides
CTCGCCGCGCCATCTCGGGCGACCTGCGCCGCCGGATCCCTCCGCCGCCGCCGCCCTTCCGCCGCCAGGGGCCGCCGCCTCCGCCGCGGCTCGCCCCGGGGCGGATCGGGCGAGATCCGCCCGGGAGCACCCTCTCCCCGCCTCCTCCGGCCACTCCGGCGCCCTGCTCCGGCGAGCTCGTGCCGCTGCCCCGATCCTCTCCGTCGTTGACTTTTCTGCGAGGTGATATTTTCGTCTAAGTCCCCGTTTCCAGTAATTTTCATGCCATGTTCGTCATGCTATATCTCTGCATCCGTAGCTCTGTTTCGTGCGTGTAATATGTCGAATTGTTCGTCTCGACGAGTACATCATTTCATTCCATTGCGTCATGTTCATTTGAGGTCATCTTGATGCCTGAATCATCATTGTAAGAGTGCTTCATGATGTTTTCTGCTGTCTGTTATCAGAACGAGCTCTTTTGTCATTTTTGCCATGTTTGATGTGTGCATCCTATGAGGTTGATGTCTACATGTGTTTTGAACTATGCCGTGTCTTCTTTATAGAGGTGCTTACCATGTATTTTTGTAATCTATGTGGTGACTAGCACAAGCATGCAAACTAGGCATCGTGATGTTGCTGATTTTAGTCCCTGTTCTGCTGTTATTTTGATGCCATGTAAACTTAATGCTACAGAGAGATCCATGCATATTTTGAGATACTTCAGTAAGGGTGTTTTGAACGTGTGGTTATTGTCTATCCATTCATGCCCTTGGTTGCAATTATGGAGTAGTCTAGCATGTCTTTTTCGTGCTCTACTTTTGCTTCAAAATGTTTCCTGGCAGATTGTTTACTTGTTATTCAATTTTACCAAGCTTGCTATAGTTGATCCTTGCATGCTATGGACTTGTTCTTCACTTGGTTTGTTTCACAAACATGTCTTCTTGATGATGCTATGCTTATCTTGTCATGCAATGACTTGTGGTGAGTGTATCGAGCTTGTTAAGTAGTGTTCATGATGTTGCTGTTTTGCTAGGCTGAATCTGTTATTTCGTGATGCTATATAAACATGTTGCTACTAATCATTCTATGCATAATATGGAGATGTTCTATAAATATGTTTTGATCTACATGTCTTGCTCTATCCATCCATGCCCCTGGTTGCATTTATAGGTTGCTGTAGTTTGTTCATATCTTGCTCCAAAGTTGCTTCATAATGTTGCTGTCAGCCTGTTTACATTAAGTTCAGTTGTTTCCATGTGTTTTGCTAGTGTTCCATGTACCCTATGGACTTGCTATTGCCATGCTTAACTTCAAAAACATGTCTTCTTACTGTTGGGTGCCTTGCCATGCCATGTATTGCTCTGTAGTGAGTTGCACAAGCTCATCTACATGCCTTCGTAATTATGTTCCTGCCATGTATGAATCTGTATAATAACTTGCTATGTTTACATGGGTGCCATCATATTTTCTGATCCTTTTTGGCTTATGGTCAGTAAAGGACTTTTGATCTATGCAATTGGTAGATTCATTCCATGCCTTTGTTTGCCATGATAAGTTCCTGTAACATATTGTTTGATAGCTCTAAACATTGCATCGTGATGTTATTTTTTCTGCAAAGTCTGAAATTGTTATAACTTGCAATCTTACCATGTGTGTTTGAGCATGTTCTAGTGATTTCTAGAGATAGCTCAGTGTTCATGTTTTGTAATGCTTTACCTGTACATCATGCCCATGTCTTTTGTTTTCATGTAGAGATGCTGTAGCTTATTGTTTTGATGCTTGCAATATGCCTAGTTGCTGTTTTGGACAGCTTGTCCTTTAAACTTGTATAGAGTGCATGTGTTGAACCGTTGCTCCGTTTTGAGTGTGCTTTATATGAAACTTGCTTAGAATTGCATGTAGTTTCATATTATCATGTTGCATCCTTGTTTTGAGGTGTTTGCTTGATGTTTGAGTGCATTTTGCATCTATGCCATGTTTTACTTGTTTTGCTCATATCTTCTAGGCCGTAGCTCCGAATCTAATGAACTTTATATGTAACTTGACTACTATCTCATGTAGATCATCCTTTTGCATCTTAACTTGCTGTTTAACAACTTGAACATAATGTTTATTCAGATCTGGACCAATTTCGAAATTTGCATATGAGGACTTACCAGAATTGTTATATGTTGTTCCCGGCCTCATTTAAACTTGCCTTGATGTGTTGCTCTTGTTTGCATCATCTCTTGCCATGAGTAGCTTCACGTAGCTTTGTCATGCATCATGCTTGTTGTGCATCATGTCATGTTCATGTGTGGAGTGTTTACTATGTTGTGTGCTTCTTCTTGTTAGTTCCTATTTCGTTGCGATCGTGAGGATTCGTTCGTCTCCGCTTGGTTCGGCTTCATCCATTCGTCTTCTTTATGGACTCGTTCTTCTTCCTTGCGGGATTTCAGGCAAGATGACCGCTACCCTGGATCTCACTACTATCATTGCTATGCTAGTTGCTTCGTTCTATCGCTATGCTGCGTTACCTATCTGTTGCTCTTCAAGCCATCCTAAATTGCCATGAACCTCTAACCTTTGACACCTTTCCTATGCAAACCGTTGTTTGGCTATGTTACCGCTTTTGCTCAGCCCCTCTTATAGCGTTGCTAGTTGCAGGTGAAGTTGAAGATTTCTCCATGGTGGACAGGATTTTGGTTGGGAAATCACAATATCTCTTATATTATTAATGCATCTATATACTTGGTAAAGGGTGGAAGACTCAGCCTTTTGCCTAGTGTTTTGTTCCACTCTTGCCGCCCTAGTTTCCGTCATACCGGTGTTATGTTCCCGAATTTTGCGTTCCTTACGCGGTCGGGTGATTTATGGGACCCCCTTGACAGTTCGCTTTGAATAAAACTCCTCCAGCAAGGCCCAGCCTTGGTTTTACCTTTTGCCTCGCCACCACCTATACCTTTCCCTTGGGTCGGCCAATCCGAGGGTCATCTTTATTTTAGCCCCCCCGGGCCAGTGCTTGTCTAAGTGTTGGTCCGAACCGAGCCTCCTGCGGGGCCCCCTCGGGGCAACTCGAGGTCTGGTTTTACTCGTAGCCTATCTCATCCGGTGTTGCCCTGAGAACGAGATATGTGCAGCTCCTATCGGGATTGTCGGCGCATCGGGTGGCTTTGCTGGTCTTGTTTTACCATTGTCGAAACGTCTTGTAAACCGGGATTCCGAGTCTGATCGGGTCTTCCTGGGAGAAGGTCTATTCCTTCGTTGATCGCGAGAGCTTGTCGTGGGCTAAGTTGGGACACCCCTGCAGGGTATAATCTTTCGAAAGCCATGCCTGCGGTTATAGGCAGATGGGAATTTGTTAATGTCCGGTTGTAGATAACTTGACACCAGATCCGAATTAAAACGCATCAACCGCGTGTGTAGCCGTGATGGTCTCTTCTCGACTGAGTCCGGGAAGTGAACACGGTTTCTGGGTTATGTTTGACGTAAGTAGGAGTTCAGGATCACTTCTTGATCATTGCTAGATTCACGACCGTTCCTTTTGCTCTCTTCTCGCTCTTATTTGCGTATGTTAGCCACCATATATGCTTAGTCGCTGCTGCAACCTCACCACTTTACCCCTTCCTTTCCCTTTAAGCTTTGCTAGTCTTGATACCCATGGTAATGGGATTGCTGAGTCCTCGTGGCTCACAGATTACTACAACAACAGTTGCAGGTACAGGTTACGCGATGATCATGACGCGAGAGCGATGCTTGCTTGCATTGAGTTCTTCTTCTGCTTCTTCGATCAGGGATAGGTTCCAGGTCGGCAGCCTGGGCTAGCAGGGTGGATGTCGTTTGAGTTTCTGTTTATGTTTCATCCGTAGTCGGATGATGCTCTGATGTATTGTGATGTTGTATTCGTGTGGCATTGTATGCCTTTTGTATGTATCCCCACTATTATGTAATGTTGATGTAATGATATCCACCTTGCAAAAGCGTTTCAATATGCGGGTCTATCCTTGGTGGGACCTTCGAGTTCCTTTTGGATAGGGTCGCATATTGGGCGTGACAGCCTCCTAACTACTCATGGTCTTTAGCGGCCTCCATGTAGTACTAGGCACCCTCGGGGTAGTAGTAGTCGTCGGTGGTGGAATCTGACTCCTGGGATCCGTCATCTGATCGCAACAGTTGGGTATAGGGGAAAATATGTAAGAAAGCAACCATGAGTACTCATCCAAAGTACTTGCAAGACTTACATCAGAACTATACTAAGTATGCATCAGTTTCAAAGGAACGGGGATATATCTTTGGACAAGACTACATAATGCCACAAGAGGGGGGAAAGCCTAGCCTATCGAAGACTAGCATCTTGAAGCATCTTACATCATTAGAAGAGTGCAGATTAGCATTTTATAAGTAACAAGTATGTTCTAGTATTAACGCCCAGAGATCCTTCCTCGACTCCCTGCGAGAAAGTAATCCCGGAGCCCTCATATCCATTTCATGCCTCACCATCTAGTTCTAGTTGTATCGATCGGGATTCGGGATACAACTCCGAGTGTCCGTTACCATGGACACGACTATTCGAATAGATTAAACTTCACTGTAGGGGTGCACAAACTTACCCACGATTAACGAACCCCGGGGTGCGTTTACGTGTCGGTCATCAACACTCACAGTTTTGGCCGATTCTGGCCCGTTTTGTGGACTATTACTCACTGTTTTGGGGTCCCGGAGTAATTTCCACGATTAATGAACCCCAGGGTGCGTTTACGTCTCGGTCTTCAACACTCACGGTTTTTATCGATTCTGACCCATTTCATGGACTATTACTCACCATTTTGTGGTCTCAAAGTGATTTTCATGGTTGTTGAACCCCAAGGTGTGCTTACATGTTGGTCGTCAAGACTTGCAGTTTGGGCCGATTCTAGCATGTTTTGTGGACTATTACTCATTGTTTTAGGGTTCCGGAGTGATTTCCATGATTAACGAACCCCGGGGTGTGTTTACGTGTCGGTCTTCAACACTCGCGGTTTTTGTCGATTCTGGCCCGTTTCATGGACTATTACTCACCGTTTTGGGGTCCCAAAGCAATTTCCATGGTTGTCGAACCCCAAGGTGTGCTTACGTGTTGGCCGTCAGGACTCGCAGTTTGGGCCAATTCTGGCATGTTTCTTGGACTATTACTCACTGTTTTGGGGTCGCGGAGTGATTTCCACGATTAACGAACCCCGGGGCGCGTTTATGTGTCGGTCATTAACACTCATAGTTTTGGACGATTCTGGCCCGTTTCATGGACTACTACTCACTGTTTTGGGGTCCCAAAGTGATTTCCATGGTTGTCGAACCCCAAGGTACGTTTACGTGGTGATCATCAACACTCACAGTTTTGGCCGATTCTGGCCCGTTTCGTGGACTATTACTCACTGTTTTGGAGTCTCGGAGTGATTTCCAAAATTAATGAACCTCGGGGTGCATTTACGTGTCGGTCATCAAGACTCACACTTTTGGTCGATTCTGGCCTGTTTCGTGGACTACTCAGTTTTGGGGTCCCAAAGTGATTTTCATGATTAACGAACCCCGGGGTGCGTTTACGTGTCGGTCATTAACACTCACAGTTTTTATCGATTCTGAGCTGTCTCGTAGACCATTACTCACCGTTTTGTGGTCCCAAAGCGATTTCCATGGTTGTCGAACCCCAAGTTGTGCTTACGTGTTGGTCGTCAAGACTCGCTGTTTGGGCCGATTCTGGCCCGTTTAGTGGACTATTACTCACTATTTTGGGATCCCGGAGTGATTTCCATGATTAACGAGCCCCGGGGTGCGTTTACATTTCGGTCATCAACACTCATAGTGTTGGCCGATTTTGGCCCATTTCGTGTTTTGGGGTCGCGGAGTGGTTTCCACGAATAACTAACCCTAGGGTGTGTTTCGTGTCGGTCAACAACACTCATAGTTTTGACCGATTCTGGCCTGTTTCGTGGATTATTACTCACCGTTTTGGGGTCCCAAAGTGATTTCCATCGTTGTCGAACCCCAAGGTGTGCATACGTGTCGGTCATCTACACTCACAGTTTTGGCCAATTTTGGCCCGTTTCATGGACGATTACCCCGAGGTCCCAAAATGATTTCCGTGGTTGTCAATCCCCGGGGTGCGTGTACGTGTCTGTCGTCAACACTCACAGTTTTGGCCAATTATGACCCATTTCGTGGACTATTACTCACCATTTTGGGGTCCCGAGTCAATTTCCATAGTTGTTGAACCTCTAGGTGCGCATACGTGCCGGTTATAAACACTCACAGTTTTGGCCGATTCTAGCCCGTTTCTTGGACTATTACTCACTTTTTTGGGGTCCCGGAGTGATTTCCACGATTGACGAACCCCGGGGTGCTTTTACGTGTTGGTCGTACACACTCGTGGTTTTTGTCGATTTTGGCCTGTTTTGTGGACTATTACTCACCGTTTTGGGTTCCCGAAGCAATTTCCATGGTTGTGAAACCCCAAGGTGCGCTTACGTGTCGGTCATTACCAATCGCATTTTGGGCTGATTCTGGCCCGTTTCTTAGACTATTACTCACCGTTTTGGGGTCCCGAAGCGATTTCCAGAATTAATGAAACTCGGGGTGTGTTTACGTGTCGGTCACTAACACTCGCGGTTTTTGTTGATTCTGTGCCGTCTCGTAGACTATTACTCACCGTTTTGTGGTCCCAAACCGATTTCCATGGTTGTTGAACCCCAAAGTGTGCTTACGTGTTGGTCGTCAAGACTCACTGTTTTGGCCTGTTTATTGGACTATTACTCACTATTTTGGGGTCCTGGAGTGATTTCCAGGATTAACAAGCCCCAGGGTCCGTTTACGTGTGGGTCATCAACACTCACAGTGTTGGCCGATATTGGCCCGTCTCGTGTTTTGGGGTCGCGGAGTGATTGCCACGATTAACGAACCCCGGGGTCCGTTTCGTGTCGGTCAACAAAACTCATAGTTTTGGCCGATTCTGGCCCGTTTCGTGGACTATTACTCACCGTTTTGGGGTCCCAAAGTGATTTCCATGGTTGTCGAACCCCAAGGTGCGCATACGTGTCGGTCATCAACACTCACCATTTTGGCCAATTTTGGCCCATTTCATGGACCATTACTCATTGTTTTGGTGTCCCGGAGTGATTTCCATGATTAATGAACCCCGGGGTGCGTTTACGTGTCGGTTATCAACACCCACAATTTTGGCCGATTCTGGTCCGTTTCCTGGACTATTACTCACTGTTTTGGGGTCCCGGAGTGATTTACATGATTAACGAACCCCGGGGTGCATTTATGTGTCGGTCTTCAAGACTCGCAGTTTTGGCCGATTCTAGCCTGTTTCGTGGACACTCACTGTTTTGGGGTCCGGGAGTAATTTCCACGATTAACGAACCCCGGGGTGTGTTTATGTGTCGGTCTTCAACACTCACGGTTTTTGTCGATTCTGACCTGTTTCATGGACTATTACTCACCGTTTTGTGGTCTCAAAGTGATTTCCATGGTTGTCGAACCCAAGGTTTGCTTACGTGTTGGTCGTCAAGACTTGCTGTTTGGGCCGATTCTAGCCCGTTTCGGTCCCAGAGTGATTTCCATGATTAACGAACCCTAGGCTTCGTTTACGTGTCGGTCATCAACACTCACAATTTTGGCCGATTTTGGCCCGTTTCCTGGACTATTACTCACTGTTTTGGGGTCCCGATGTGATTTCCATGATTAACGAACCCCGGGGTGTGTTTACGTGTCGGTCTTCAAGACTCACAGTTTTGGCCGATTCTAGCCCGTTTCGTGGACTATTACTCACTGTTTTGGGGTCCCGGAGTAATTTGCACGATTAACAAACCCCGGGGTGCGTTTATGTGTCGGTCTTCAACACTCACGATTTTTGTCGATTCTAACCTGTTTCATGGACTATTACTTACCGTTTTGTGGTCTCGAAGTGATTTCCATGGTTGTCGAACCCCAAGTTGTGCTTACGTGTTGGTCATCAAGACTTGCAGTTTGGGCCGATTCTAGCCCGTTTTGTGGACTATTACTCATTGTTTTAGGGTCCCGGAGTGATTTCCATGATTAACAAACCCCAGGGTGCGTTTACGTGTCGGTCTTCAACTCTCGCGGTTTTTGTCGATTCTGGCCCGTTTCATGGACTATTACTCATTGTTTTGTGGTCCCAAAGCGATTTCCATGGTTGTCGAACCCAAAGGTGTGCTTACGTGTTGGTCGTGAAGACTCGCAGTTTGGGCCGATTTTGGCACGTTTTTTGGAGTATTACTCACTGCTTTGGGGTCCCGGAGTGATTTCCACGATTAACGAACCCCGGAGTGCGTTTACGTGTCGGTCATCAACACTCGAAGTGTTTTGTCGATTCTGAGCCGTTTTGTGGACTATTACTCACCGTTTTGCGGTCCCAAAGCGATTTCCATGGTTGTCGAACCCAAGATGTGCTTACGTGTTGGTCGTCAAGACTCGCAGTATGGGTCGATTCTGGCCCGTTTCCTGGACTATTACTCACCATTTTGGGTTCCCAAAGTGATTTCCATAGTTGTTGAACCCCAAGGTGCCCTGACGTGTCGGTCATCAACACTCGTAGTTTTAGCCTATTCTGGCCCGTTTCATGGACTATTACTCACTGTTTTGGGGTCCCCCAGTGATTTCCACAATTAACGAACCTCGGGGGTGCATTTACATGTCGGTCATCAACACTCACAGTTTTGGTCGATTCTGGCCTGTTTCGTGGACTACTCAGATTCTGGCCTGGCCGAAGTGATTTTCATGATTAACGAACCCCGGGGTGCGTTCACGTGTCGGTCATTAACACTCGCGGTTTTTGTCGATTCTGAGCGTTCTCATAGACTATTACTCATCGTTTTGTGGCTCAAGGCGATTTCCATGGTTGTCGAACCCCAAGGTGTGCTTACGTGTTGGTCGTCAAGACTCGCTGTTTGGGCCGATTCTGGCCCGTTTGTTGGACTATTACTCACTATTTTGGGGTCCCGGAGTGATTTCCATGATTAACGAGCCCCGGGGTGCGTTTACGTGTCGGTCATCAACACTCACAGTGTTGGCCGATTTTGGCCCTTTTCGTGTTTTGGGGTCGCCGAGTGATTTCCACGATTAACGAACCCCGGGGTGCGTTTCGTGTCGGTCAACAACACTCACAGTTTTGGCCGATTCTGAACCGTTTTGTGGACTGTTACTCACCGTTTTGGGGTCCGAAAGTGATTTCCATGGTTATTGAACCCCAAGGTGCGCATACGTGTCGGTCATCAACACTCACAGTTTTGGC
>NC_041387.1:21410810-21415823 GCF_002162155.2 Triticum dicoccoides
GAGTAATTTCCACGATTAACGAACCCTGGGGTGCGTTTATGTGCCGGTCTTCAACACACGGTTTTTGTCGATTCTGACCTGTGTCATGGACTATTACTCACCGTTTTGTGGTCTCAAAGTGATTTCCATGGTTGTCGAACCCCAAGGTGTGCTTACGTGTTGGTCATCAAGACTTGCAGTTTGGGCCGATTCTAGCCCGTTTCGTGGACTATTACTCATTGTTTTAGGGTCTCGGAGTGATTTCCATGACTAACGAACCCCGGGTTGCGTTTACGTGTCGGTCATCAACACGCACAATTTTGGCTGATTTTGACCCGTTTCCTGGACTATTACTCACTGTTTTGGGGTCCCGGTGTGATTTCCATGATTAACGAACCTCGGGGTGCGTTTACGTGTCGGTCTTCAAGACTCACAGTTTTGGCCGATTCTAGCCCGTTTCGTGGACTATTACTCACTGTTTTGGGGTCCCGGAGTAATTTCCACGATTAACAAACCCCGGGGTGCGTTTATGTGTCGGTCTTCAACACTCACGATTTTTTGTCGATTCTAACCTGTTTCATGGACTATTACTCACCGTTTTGTGGTCTCAAAGTGATTTCCATGGTTGTCGAACCCCAAGGTGTGCTTACGTGTTGGTCATTAAGACTTGCAGTTTGGGCCGATTCTAGCCCGTTTCGTGGACTATTACTCATTGTTTTAGGGTCCCGGAGTGATTTCCATGATTAACAAACCCCGGGGTGCGTTTACGTGTCAGTCTTCAACACTCGCGGTTTTTGTCGATTCTGGCCCGTTTCCTGGACTATTACTCATTGTTTTGTGGTCCCAAAGCGATTTCCATGGTTGTCGAACGCAAAGGTGTGCTTACGTGTTGGTCGTCAAGACTCGCAGTTTGGGCCGATTCTGGCCCGTTTTTTGGACTATTACTCACTGCTTTGGGGTTCCGGAGTGATTTCCACGATTAACGAACCCCAGAGTGTGTTTACGTGTCGGTCATCAACACTCGCGGTTTTTTGTCGATTTTGAGTCGTTTCGTGGACTATTACTCACCATTTTGCGGTCCCAAAGCAATTTTCATGGTTGTCGAACCCAAGACATGCTTACGTGTTGGTCGTCAAGACTCGCAGTATGGGTCGATTCTGGCCCGTTTCGTGGACTATTACTCACCATTTTGGGTTCCCAAAGCGATTTCCATAGTTGTTGAACCCCAAGGTGCGCTGACGTGTCCGTCATCAACACTCGCAGTTTTAGCCTATTCTGGCCCGTTTCATGGACTATTACTCACTGTTTTGGGGTCCCCCAGTGATTTCCACAATTAATGAACCTCGGGGGTGCATTTACATGTCGGTCATCAACACTCACAGTTTTGGTCGATTCTGGCCTGTTTGGTGGACAACTCAGATTTGGGGTCCCGAAGTGATTTTCATGATTAACGAACCCCGGGGTGCGTTCACGTGTCGGTCATTAACACTCGCGGTTTTTGTCGATTCTGAGCGTTCTCATAGACTATTACTCATCATTTTGTGGCTCAAGGCGGTTTCCATGGTTGTCGAACCCCAAGGTGTGCTTACGTGTTGGTCGTCAAGACTCGCTGTTTGGGCCGATTCTGGCCCGTTTGTTGGACTATTACTCACTATTTTGGGGTCCTGGAGTGATTTCCATGATTAATGAGCCCCGGGGTGCGTTTACGTGTCGGTCATCAACACTCACAGTGTTGGCCGATTTTGGCCCGTTTCGTGTTTTGGGGTCGCCGAGTGATTTCTACGATTAACGAACTCCGGGGTGCGTTTCGTGTCGGTCAACAACACTCACAGTTTTGGCCGATTCTGAACCGTTTCGTGGACTGTTACTCACCGTTTTGGGGTCCCAAAGTGATTTCCATGGTTATCGAACCCCAAGGTGCGCATACGTGTCGGTCATCAACACTCACAGTTTTGGCCAATTTTGGCCCGTTTCATGGACGATTTCTCACTGTTTTGGTGTCCCGGAGTGATTTCCATGATTAACGAACCCCGGGGTGCGTTTACGTGTCGGTCATCAACACCCACAATTTTGGCCGATTCTGGCCCGCTTCCTGGACTATTACTCGTTGTTTTGGGGTCCCGGAGTGATTTCCACGATTAACGATCCCCAGGGTGCGTTTACGTGTCAATCTTCAAGACTCGCAGTTTTGGCCGATTCTAGCCCGTTTCGTGGACTATTACCCACTGTTTTGGGGTCCCGGAGTTATTTCCACGATTAACGAACCCCGGGGTGCGTTTATGTGTCGGTCTTCAACACACGGTTTTTGTCGATTCTGACCTGTTTCATGGACTATTACTCACCGTTTTGTGGTCTCAAAGTGATTTCCATGGTTGTCGAACCCAAAGGTGTGCTTACGTGTTGGTCGTCAAGACTTGCAGTTTGGGCCGATTCTAGCCCGTTTCGTGGACTATTACTCAATGTTTTAGGGTCCCGGAGTGATTTCCATGATTAACGAATCCCGGGCTGCGTTTACGTGTCGGTTTCAACACTCGCGGTTTTTGTCGATTCTGGCCCGTTTCATGGACTATTACTCATTGTTTTGTGGTCCCAAAGCGATTTCCATGGTTCTCGATCCCAAAGGTGTGCGTACGTGTTGGTCGTCAAGACTCGCAGTTTGGGCCGATTCAGGCCCATTTTTTGGACTATTACTCACTGCTTTGGGGTCCCGGAGTGATTTCCACGATTAACGAACCCCAGAGTGCGTTTACGTGTCGGTCATCAACACCCGCGGTTTTTTGTCGATTCTGAGCCGTTTCGTGGACTATTACTCACCATTTTGCGGTCCCAAAGCAATTTCCATGGTTGTCGAACCCAAGACGTGCTTACGTGTTGGTCGTCAAGACTCGCAGTATGGGTCGATTCTGGCCCGTTTCGTGGACTATTACTCACCATTTTGGGTTCCCAAAGCGATTTCCATAGTTGTTGAACCCCAAGGTGCGCTGACGTGTCGGTCATCAACACTCACAGTTTTGGCCAATTTTGGCCCGTTTCATGGACGATTTCTCACTGTTTTGCTGTCCTGGAGTGATTTCCATGATTAACGAACCCCGGGGTGCGTTTACATGTCGGTCATCAACACTCCCAATTTTGGCCGATTCTGGCCCGCTTCCTGGACTATTACTCACTGTTTTGGGGTCCCGGAGTGATTTCCATGATTAACGAACCCCAAGGTGCGTTTACGTGTCGGTCTTCAAGACTCGCAGTTTTGGCCGATTCTAGCCCGTTTCGTGGACTATTACTCACTGTTTTGGGGTCCCGGAGTAATTTCCACGATTAACGAACCCTGGGGTGCGTTTATGTGTCGGTCTTCAACACACGGTTTTTGTCGATTCTGACCTGTTTCATGGACTATTACTCACCGTTTTGTGGTCTCAAAGTGATTTCCATGGTTGTCGAACCCCAAGGTGTGCTTACGTGTTGGTCATCAAGACTTGCAGTTTGGGCCGATTCTAGCCCGTTTCGTGGACTATTACTCATTGTTTTAGGGTCTCGGAGTGATTTCCATGATTAACGAACCCCGGGTTGCGTTTACGTGTCGGTCATCAACACTCACAATTTTGGCTGATTCTGACCCGTTTCCTGGACTATTACTCACTGTTTTGGGGTCCCGGTGTGATTTCCATGATTAATGAACCCCGGGGTGCGTTTACGTGTCGGTCTTCAAGACTCACAGTTTTGGCCGATTCTAGCCCGTTTCGTGGACTATTACTCACTGTTTTGGGGTCCCGGAGTAATTTCCACGATTAAAAAACCTCGGGGTGCGTTTATGTGTCGGTCTTCAACACTCACGATTTTTGTCGATTCTAACCTGTTTCATGGACTATTACTCACCGTTTTGTGGTCTCAAAGTGATTTCCATGGTTGTCGAACCCCAAGGTGTGCTTACGTGTTGGTCCTTAAGACTTGCAGTTTGGGCCGATTCTAGCCCGTTTCGTGGACTATTACTTATTGTTTTAGGGTCCCGGAGTGATTTCCATGATTAACAAACCCCGGGGTGCGTTTACGTGTCAGTCTTCAACACTCGCGGTTTTTGTCGATTCTGGCCCGTTTCATGGACTATTACTCATTGTTTTGTGGTCCCAAAGCGATTTCCATGGTTCTCGATCCCAAAGGTGTGCGTACGTGTTGGTCGTCAAGACTCGCAGTTTGGGCCGATTCTGGCCCATTTTTTGGACTATTACTCACTGCTTTGGGGTCCCGGAGTGATTTCCACGATTAACGAACCCCAGAGTGCGTTTACGTGTCGGTCATCAACACCCGCGGTTTTTTGTCGATTCTGAGCCGTTTCGTGGACTATTACTCACCATTTTGTGGTCCCAAAGCAATTTCCATGGTTGTCGAACCCAAGACGTGCTTACGTGTTGGTCGTCAAGACTCGCAGTATGGGTCGATTCTGGCCCGTTTCGTGGACTATTACTCACCATTTTGGGTTCCCAAATTGATTTCCATAGTTGTTGAACCCCAAGGTGCGCTGACGTGTCAGTCATCAACACTCGCAGTTTTAGCCTATTCTGGCCCGTTTCATGGACTATTACTCACTGTTTTGGGGTCCCCCAGTGATTTCCACAATTAATGAACCTCGGGGGTGCATTTACATGTCGGTCATCAACACTCACAGTTTTGGTCGATTCTGGCCCGCTTCCTGGACTATTACTCACTGTTTTGGGGTCCCGGAGTGATTTCCATGATTAACGAACCCCAAGGTGCGTTTACGTGTCGGTCTTCAAGACTCGCAGTTTTGGCCGATTCTAGCCCGTTTCGTGGACTATTACTCACTGTTTTGGGGTCCCGGAGTAATTTCCACGATTAACGAACCCTGGGGTGCGTTTATGTGTCGGTCTTCAACACACGGTTTTTGTCGATTCTGACCTGTTTCATGGACTATTACTCACCGTTTTGTGGTCTCAAAGTGATTTCCATGGTTGTCGAACCCCAAGGTGTGCTTACGTGTTGGTCATCAAGACTTGCAGTTTGGGCCGATTCTAGCCCGTT
>NC_041387.1:21419755-21420224 GCF_002162155.2 Triticum dicoccoides
TTTTGGGGTCCCGGAGTAATTTCCACGATTAACAAACCCCGGGGTGCGTTTATGTGTCGGTCTTCAACACACGGTTTTTGTCGATTCTGACCTGTTTCATGGACTATTACTCACCGTTTTGTGGTCTCAA
Source organism: Triticum dicoccoides (assembly GCF_002162155.2). Classification (NCBI taxonomy): domain Eukaryota; kingdom Viridiplantae; phylum Streptophyta; class Magnoliopsida; order Poales; family Poaceae; genus Triticum; species Triticum dicoccoides. The sequence goes on from NC_041387.1 coordinate 21,419,886, forward strand.
AGTGATTTCCATGGTTGTCGAACCCCAAGGTGTGCTTACGTGTTGGTCGTCAAGACTTGCAGTTTGGGCCGATTCCAGCCCGTTTCGTGGACTATTACTCATTGTATTAGGGTCCCGGAGTGATTTCCATGATTAACGAACCCCGGGCTGCCTTTACGTGTCGGTCATCAACACTCACAATTTTGGCCGATTCTGGCCCGTTTCCTGGACTATTACTCACTGTTTTGGGGTCCCGGTGTGATTTCCATGATTAACGAACCCCGGGGTGCGTTTACGTGTTGGTCTTCAAGACTCACAGTTTTGGCCGATTCTAGACCGTTTCGGGGACTATTACTCACT
>NC_041387.1:21420743-21422093 GCF_002162155.2 Triticum dicoccoides
TTTTGGGGTCCCGGAGTAATTTCCACGATTAACAAATCCCGGGGTGCGTTTATGTGTCGGTCTTCAACACTCACGGTTTTTGTCGATTCTAACCTGTTTCATGGACTATTACTCACTGTTTTGTGCTCTGAAAGTGATTTCCATGGTTGTCGAACCCAAAGGTGTGCTTACGTGTTGGTCGTCTAGACTTGCAGTTTGGGCCGATTCTAGCCCGTTTCGTGGACTATTACTCAATGTTTTAGGGTCCCGGAGTGATTTCCATGATTAACAAACCCCGGGGTGCGTTTACGTGTCGGTCTTCAACACTCGCGGTTTTTGTCGATTCTGGCCCGTTTCATGGACTATTACTCATTGTTTTGTGGTCCCAAAGCGATTTCCATGGTTGTCGAACCCAAAGGTGTGCTCACGTGTTGGTCGTCAAGACTCGCAGTTTGGGCCGATCCTGGCCCATTTTTTGGACTATTACTCACTGCTTTGGGGTCCCGGAGTGATTTCCACGATTAACGAACCCCGGAGTGCGTTTACGTGTCGGTCATCAACACTCGCGGTGTTTTGTCGATTCTGAGCCGTTTCCTAGACTATTACTCACCGTTTTGCGGTCCCAAAGCGATTTCCATGGTTGTCGAACCCAAGATGTGCTTACGTGTTGGTCGTCAAGACTCGCAGTATGGGCCGATTCTGGCCCGTTTCGTGGACTATTACTCACCATTTTAGGTTCCCAAAGCGATTTCCATAGTTGTTGAACCCCAAGGTGCGCTGACGTGTCGGTCATCAACACTCGCAGTTTTAGCCTCTTCTGGCCCGTTTCATGGACTATTACTCACTGTTTTGGGGTCCCCCAGTGATTTCCACAATTAATGAACCTCGGGGGTGCATTTACATGTCGGTCATCAACACTCACAGTTTTGGTCGATTCTGGCCTGTTTCGTGGACAACTCAGATTTGGGGTCCCGAAGTGATTTTCATGATTAACGAACCCCGGGGTGCGTTCACGTGTCGGTCATTAACACTCGCGGTTTTTGTCGATTCTGAGCGTTCTCATAGACTATTACTCATCATTTTGTGGCTCAAGGCGGTTTCCATGGTTGTCGAACCCCAAGGTGTGCTTACGTGTTGGTCGTCAAGACTCGCTGTTTGGGCCGATTCTGGCCCGTTTGTTGGACTATTACTCACTATTTTGGGGTCCTGGAGTGATTTCCATGATTAACGAGCCCCGGGGTGCATTTACGTGTCGGTCATCAACACTCACAGTGTTGGCCGATTTTGGCCCGTTTCGTGTTTTGGGGTCGCCGAGTGATTTCCACGATTAACGAACCCCGGGGTGCGTTTCGTGTCGGTCAACAACACTCA
>NC_041387.1:21424961-21428601 GCF_002162155.2 Triticum dicoccoides
AGTGATTTCCATGGTTGTCGAACCCCAAGGTGTGCTTACGTGTTGGTCGTCAAGACTTGCAGTTTGGGCCGATGCTAGCCCGTTTCGTGGACTATTACTCATTGTATTAGGGTCCCGGAGTGATTTCCATGATTAACGAACCCCGGGCTGCGTTTACGTGTCGGTCATCAACACTCACAATTTTGGCCGATTTTGGCCCGTTTCCTGGACTATTACTCATTGTTTTGGGGTCCCGGTGTGATTTCCATGATTAACGAACCCCGGGGTGCGTTTACGTGTCGGTCTTCAAGACTCACAGTTTTGGCCGATTCTAGACCGTTTCGGGGACTATTACTCACTGTTTTGGGGTCCCGGAGTAATTTCCACGATTAACAAATCCCGGGGTGCGTTTATGTGTCGGTCTTCAACACTCACGGTTTTTGTCGAATCTAACCTGTTTCATGGACTATTACTCACTGTTTTGTGGTCTCAAAGTGATTTCCATGGTTGTCGAACCCAAAGGTGTGCTTACGTGTTGGTCGTCAACACTTGCAGTTTGGGCCGATTCTAGCCCGTTTCGTGGACTATTACTCAATGTTTTAGGGTCCCGGAGTGATTTCCATGATTAACAAACCCCGGGGTGCGTTTACGTGTCGGTCTTCAACACTCGTGGTTTTTGTGGATTCTGGTCTGTTTCATGGACTATTACTCATTGTTTTGTGGTCCCAAAGCGATTTCCATGGTTGTCGAACCCAAAGGTGTGCTCACGTGTTGGTCGTCAAGATTCGCAGTTTGGGCCGATTCTGGCCCGTTTTTTGGACTATTACTCACTGCTTTGGGGTCCCGGAGTGATTTCCACGATTAACGAACCCCAGAGTGCGTTTACGTGCCGTTCATCAACACTCGCGGTGTTTTGTCAATTCTGAGCCGTTTCGTGGACTATTACTCACCGTTTTGCGGTCCCAAAGCGATTTCCATGGTTGTCGAACCCAAGATGTGCTTACGTGTTGGTCGTCAAGACTCGCAGTATGGGCCAATTCTGGCCCGTTTCGTGGACTATTACTCACCATTTTGGGTTCCCAAAGCGATTTCCATAGTTGTTGAACCCCAAGGTGCGCTGACGTGTTGGTCATCAACACTCGCAGTTTTAGCCTATTCTGGCCCGTTTCATGGACTATTACTCACTGTTTTGGGGTCCCCCCCAGTGATTTCCACAATTAACGAACCTCGGCGGTGCATTTACATGTCGGCCATCAACACTCACAGTTTTGGTCGATTCTGGCCTGTTTCGTGGACTACTCAGATTTGGGGTCCCGAAGTGATTTTCATGATTAATGAACCCCGGGGTGCGTTCACGTGTCGGTCATTAACACTCGCGGTTTTTGTCGATTCTGAGCGTTCTCATAGACTATTACTCATCATTTTGTGGCTCAAGGCGATTTCCATGGTTGTCGAACCCCAAGGTGTGCTTACGTGTTGGTCGTCAAGACTCGCTGTTTGGGCCGATTCTGGACCGTTTGTTGGACTATTACTCACTATTTCGGGGTCCTGGAGTGATTTCCATGATTAACGAGCCCCGGGGTGCGTTTACGTGTCGGTCATCAACACTCACAGTGGTGGCCGATTTTGGCCCATTTCGTGTTTTGGGGTCGCCGAGTGATTTCCACGATTAACGAACCCCGGGGTGCGTTTCGTGTCGGTCAACAACACTCACAGTTTTGGCCGATTCTGAACCGTTTTGTGGACTGTTACTCACCGTTTTGGGGTCCCAAAGTGATTTCCATGGTTATCGAACCCCAAGGTGCGCATACGTGTCGGTCATCAACACTCACAGTTTTGGCCAATTTTGGCCCGTTTCATGGACGATTTCTCACTGTTTTGCTGTCCCGGAGTGATTTCCATGATTAACGAACCCCGGGGTGCGTTTACGTGTCGGTCATCAACACCCACAATTTTGGCCGATTCTGGCCCGCTTCCTGGACTATTACTCACTGTTTTGGGGTCCCGGAGTGATTTCCACGATTAACGAACCCTGGGGTGCGTTTATGTGTCGGTCTTCAACACATGGTTTTTGTCGATTCTGACCTGTTTCATGGACTATTACTCACCGTTTTGTGGTCTCAAAGTGATTTCCATGGTTGTCGAACCCCAAGGTGTGCTTATGTGTTGGTCATCAAGACTTGCAGTTTGGGCCGATTCTAGCCCGTTTCGTGGACTATTACTCATTGTTTTAGGGTCTCGGAGTGATTTCCATGATTAACGAACCCCGGGTTGCGTTTACGTGTCGGTCATCAACACTCACAATTTTGGCTGATTCTGACCCGTTTCCTGGACTATTACTCACTGTTTTGGGGTCCCGATGTGATTTCCATGATTAACGAACCCCGGGGTGCGTTTACGTGTCGGTCTTCAAGACTCATAGTTTTGGCCGATTCTAGCCCGTTTCGTGGACTATTACTCACTGTTTTGGGGTCCCGGAGTAATTTCCACGATTAACAAACCCCGGGGTGCGTTTATGTGTCGGTCTTCAACACTCACGATTTTTGTCGGTTCTAACCTGTTTCATGGACTATTACTCACCGTTTTGTGGTCTCAAAGTGATTTCCATGGTTGTCGAACCCCAAGGTGTGCTTACGTGTTGGTCATTAAGACTTGCAGTTTGGGCCGATTCTAGCCCGTTTCGTGGACTATTACTCATTGTTTTAGGGTCCCAGAGTGATTTCCATGATTAACAAACCCCGGGGTGCGTTTACGTGTCAGTCTTCAACACTCGCGGTTTTTGTCGATTCTGGCCCGTTTCATGGACTATTACTCATTGTTTTGTGGTCCCAAAGCGATTTCCATGGTTGTCGATCCCAAAGGTGTGCTTACGTGTTGGTCGTCAAGACTCGCAGTTTGGGCCGATTCTGGCCCGTTTTTTGGACTATTACTCACTGCTTTGGGGTCCCGGAGTGATTTCCACGATTAATGAACCTCAGAGTGCGTTTACGTGTCGGTCATCAACACCCGCGGTTTTTTGTTGATTCTGAGCCGTTTCGTGGACTATTACTCACCATTTTGCGGTCCCAAAGCAATTTCCATGGTTGTCGAACCCAAGACGTGCTTACGTGTTGGTCGTCAAGACTCGCAGTATGGGTCGATTCTGGCCCGTTTCGTGGACTATTACTCACCATTTTGGGTTCCCAAAGCGATTTCCATAGTTGTTGAACCCCAAGGTGCGCTGACGTGTCGGTCATCAACACTCGCAGTTTTAGCCTATTCTGGCCCGTTTCATGGACTATTACTCACTGTTTTGGGGTCCCCCAGTGATTTCCACAATTAACGAACCTCGGGGGTGCATTTACATGTCGGTCATCAACACTCACAGTTTTGGTCGATTCTGGCCTGTTTCGTGGACTACTCAGATTTGGGGTCCCGAAGTGATTTTCATGATTTATGAACCCCGGGGTGCGTTCACGTGTCGGTCATTAACACTCGCGGTTTTTGTCGATTCTGAGCGTTCTCATAGATTATTACTCATCATTTTGTGGCTCAAGGCGATTTCCATGGTTGTCGAACCCCAAGGTGTGCTTACATGTTGGTCGTCAAGACTCGCTGTTTGGGCCGATTCTGGACCGTTTGTTGGACTATTACTCACTATTTTGGGGTCCTGGAGTGATTT
>NC_041387.1:21428683-21429095 GCF_002162155.2 Triticum dicoccoides
TTACGTGTTGGTCGTCAAGACTCGCTGTTTGGGCCGATTCTGGACCGTTTGTTGGACTATTACTCACTATTTCGGGGTCCTGGAGTGATTTCCATGATTAACGAGCCCCGGGGTGCGTTTACGTGTCGGTCATCAACACTCACAGTGGTGGCCGATTTTGGCCCATTTCGTGTTTTGGGGTCGCCGAGTGATTTCCACGATTAACGAACCCCGGGGTGCGTTTCGTGTCGGTCAACAACACTCACAGTTTTGGCCGATTCTGAACCGTTTTGTGGACTGTTACTCACCGTTTTGGGGTCCCAAAGTGATTTCCATGGTTATCGAACCCCAAGGTGCGCATACGTGTCGGTCATCAACACTCACAGTTTTGGCCAATTTTGGCCCGTTTCATGGACGATTTCTCACTGTTTTG
>NC_041387.1:21429105-21430404 GCF_002162155.2 Triticum dicoccoides
TTTTGGCCGATTCTGAACCGTTTTGTGGACTGTTACTCACCGTTTTGGGGTCCCAAAGTGATTTCAATGGTTATCGAACCCCAAGGTGCGCATACGTGTCGGTCATCAACACTCACAGTTTTGGCCAATTTTGGCCCGTTTCATGGACGATTTCTCACTGTTTTGCTGTCCCGGAGTGATTTCCATGATTAACGAACCCCGGGGTGCGTTTACGTGTCGGTCATCAACACCCACAATTTTGGCCGATTCTGGCCCGCTTCCTGGACTATTACTCACTGTTTTGGGGTCCCGGACTGATTTCCACGATTAACGAACCCCAGGGTGCGTTTACGTGTCGGTCTTCAAGACTCGCAGTTTTGGCCGATTCTAGCCCGTTTCGTGGACTATTACTCACTGTTTTGGGGTCCCGGAGTAATTTCCACGATTAACGAACCCTGGGGTGCGTTTATGTGTCGGTCTTCAACACACGGTTTTTGTCGATTCTGACCTGTTTCATGGACTATTACTCACCGTTTTGTGGTCTCAAAGTGATTTCCATGGTTGTCGAACCCCAAGGTGTGCTTACGTGTTGGTCATCAAGACTTGCAGTTTGGGCCGATTCTAGCCCGTTACGTGGACTATTACTCATTGTTTTAGGGTCTCGGAGTGATTTCCATGATTAACGAACCCCGGGTTGCGTTTACGTGTCGGTAACACTCACAATTTTGGCTGATTCTGACCCGTTTCCTGGACTATTACTCACTGTTTTGGGGTCCCGATGTGATTTCCATGATTAACGAACCCCGGGGTGCGTTTACGTGTCGGTCTTCAAGACTCACAGTTTTGGCCGATTCTAGCCCGTTTCGTGGACTATTACTCACTGTTCTGGGGTCCCGGAGTAATTTCCACGATTAACAAACCCCGGGCTGCGTTTATGTGTCGGTCTTCAACACTCACGATTTTTGTCGATTCTAACCTGTTTCATGGACTATTACTCACCGTTTTGTGGTCTCAAAGTGATTTCCATGGTTGTCGAACCCCAAGGTGTGCTTACGTGTTGGTCATTAAGACTTGCAGTTTGGGCCGATTCTAGCCCGTTTCGTGGACTATTACTCATTGTTTTAGGGTCCCGGAGTGATTTCCATGATTAACAAACCCCGGGGTGCGTTTACGTGTCAGTCTTCAACACTCGCGGTTTTTGTCGATTCTGGCCCGTTTCATGGACTATTACTCATTGTTTTGTGGTCCCAAAGCGATTTCCATGGTTGTCGATCCCAAAGGTGTGCTTACGTGTTGGTCGTCAAGACTCGCAGTTTGGGC
>NC_041387.1:21432135-21432508 GCF_002162155.2 Triticum dicoccoides
TCGGTCTTCAACACTCGCGGTTTTTGTCGATTCTGGCCCGTTTCATGGACTATTACTCATTGTTTTGTGGTCCCAAAGCGATTTCCATGGTTGTCGATCCCAAAGGTGTGCGTACGTGTTGGTCGTCAAGACTCGCAGTTTGGGCCGATTCTGGCCCATTTTTTGGACTATTACTCACTGCTTTGGGGTCCCGGAGTGATTTCCACGATTAACGAACCCCAGAGTGCGTTTACGTGTCGGTCATCAACACCCGCGGTTTTTTGTCGATTCTGAGCCGTTTCGTGGACTATTACTCACCATTTTGCGGTCCCAAAGCAATTTCCATGGTTGTCGAACCCAAGACGTGCTTACGTGTTGGTCGTCAAGACTCGCA
>NC_041387.1:21432758-21433641 GCF_002162155.2 Triticum dicoccoides
GGGTGCATTTACATGTCGGTCATCAACACTCACAGTTTTGGTCGATTCTGGCCTGTTTCATGGACAACTCAGATTTGGGGTCCCGAAGTGATTTTCATGATTAACGAACCCCGGGGTGCGTTCACGTGTCGGTCATTAACAGTCGCGGTTTTTGTCGATTCTGAGCGTTCTCATAGACTATTACTCATCATTTTGTGGCTCAAGGCGGTTTCCATGGTTGTCGAACCCCAAGGTGTGCTTACGTGTTGGTCGTCAAGACTCGCTGTTTGGGCCAATTCTGGCCCGTTTGTTGGACTATTACTCACTATTTTGGGGTCCTGGAGTGATTTCCATGATTAACGAGCCCCGGGGTGCGTTTACGTGTCGGTCATCAACACTCACAGTGTTGGCCGATTTTGGCCCGTTTCGTGTTTTGGGGTCGCCGAGTGATTTCCACGATTAACGAACCCCGGGGTGCGTTTCGTGTCGGTCAACAACACTCACAGTTTTGGCCGATTCTGAACCGTTTCGTGGACTGTTACTCACCGTTTTGGGGTCCCAAAGTGATTTCCATGGTTATCGAACCCCAAGGTGCGCATACGTGTCGGTCATCAACACTCACAGTTTTGGCCAATTTTGGCCCGTTTCATGGACGATTTCTCACTGTTTTTGTGTCCCAGAGTGATTTCCATGATTAACGAACCCCGGGGTGCGTTTACGTGTCGGTCATCAACACCCACAATTTTGGCCGATTCTGGCCCGCTTCCTGGACTATTACTCGCTGTTTTGGGGTCCCGGAGTGATTTCCACGATTAACGATCCCCAGGGTGCGTTTACGTGTCGGTCTTCAAGACTCGCAGTTTTGGCCGATTCTAGCCCGTTTCGTGGACTATTACTCACTGTT
>NC_041387.1:21458577-21461601 GCF_002162155.2 Triticum dicoccoides
ATGATTAACAAATCCCGGGGTGCGTTTACATGTCGGTCTTCAACACTCGCGGTTTTTGTTGATTCTGGCCCGTTTCATGGACTATTACTCATTATTTTGTGGTCCCAAATCGATTTCCATGGTTGTCGAACCCAAAGGTGTGCTCACGTGTTGGTCGTCAAGACTCGCAGTTTGGGCCGATTCTGGCCCATTTTTTGGACTATTACTCACTGCTTTGGGGTCCCGGAGTGATTTCCACGATTAACGAACCCCGGAGTGCGTTTACGTGTCGGTCATCAACACTCACAGTGTTGGCCGATTTTGGCCCGTTTCGTGTTTTGGGGTCGCCGAGTGATTTCCACGATTAACGAACCCCGGGGTGCGTTTCGTGTCGGTCAACAACACTCACGGTTTTGGCCGATTCTAGACCGTTTCGGGGACTATTACTCACTTTTTGGGGTCCCGGAGTAATTTCCACGATTAACAAATCCCGGGGTGCGTTTATGTGTCGGTCTTCAACACTCACGGTTTTTGTCGATTCTAACCTGTTTCATGGACTATTACTCACTGTTTTGTGCTCTCAAAGTGATTTCCATGGTTGTCGAACCCAAAGGTGTGCTTACGTGTTGGTCGTCAAGACTTGCAGTTCGGGCCGATTCTAGCCCGCTTCCTGGACTATTACTCGCTGTTTTGGGGTCCCGGAGTGATTTCCACGATTAACGATCCCCAGGGTGCGTTTACGTGTCGGTCTTCAAGACTCACAGTTTTGGCCGATTCTAGCCCGCTTTGTAGACTATTACTCACTGTTTTGGGGTCCCGGAGTAATTTCCACGATTAACGAACCCCGGGGTGCGTTTATGTGTCGGTCTTCAACACACGGTTTTTGTCGATTCTGACCTGTTTCATGGACTATTACTCACCGTTTTGTGGTCTCAAAGTGATTTCCATGGTTGTCGAACCCCAAGGTGTGCTTACGTGTTGGTCGTCAAGACTTGCAGTTTGGGCCGATTCTAGCCCGTTTCGTGGACTATTACTCATTGTATTAGGGTCTCGGAGTGATTTCCACGATTAACGAACCCCGGGCTGCGTTTACGTGTCGGTCATCAACACTCACAATTTTGGCCGATTCTGGCCCGTTTCCTAGACTATTACTCACTGTTTTGGGGTCCCGGTGTGATTTCCATGATTAACGAACCCCGGGGTGCGTTTACGTGTCGGTCTTCAAGACACACAGTTTTGGCCGATTCTAGACCGTTTCGGGGACTATTACTCACTGTTTTGGGGTCCCGGAGTAATTTCCACGATTAACAAATCCCGGGGTGCGTTTATGTGTCGGTCTTCAACACTCACGGTTTTTGTCGATTCTAACCTGTTTCATGGACTATTACTCACTGTTTTGTGCTCTCAAAGTGATTTCCATGGTTGTCGAACCCAAAGGTGTGCTTACGTGTTGGTCGTCAAGACTTGCAGTTTGGGCCGATTCTAGCCCGTTTCGTGGACTATTACTCAATGTTTTAGGGTCCCGGAGTGATTTCCACGATTAACGAACCCCGGAGTGCGTTTACGTGTCGGTCGTCAACACTCGCGGTGTTTTGTCAATTCTGAGCTGTTTCGTGGACTATTACTCACCGTTTTGCGGTCCCAAAGCGATTTCCATGGTTGTCGAACCCAAGATGTGCTTACGTGTTGGTCGTCAAGACTCGCAGTATGGGCCAATTCTGGCCCGTTTCGTGGACTATTACTCACCATTTTGGGTTCCCAAAGCGATTTCCATAGTTGTTGAACCCCAAGGTGCGCTGACGTGTTGGTCATCAACACTCGCAGTTTTAGCCTATTCTGGCCCGTTTCATGGACTATTACTCACTGCTTTGGGGTCCCCCCCAGTGATTTCCACAATTAACGAACCTCGGGGGTGCATTTACATGTCGGTCATCAACACTCACAGTTTTGGTCGATTCTGGCCTGTTTCGTGGACTACTCAGATTTGGGGTCCCGAAGTGATTTTCATGATTAATGAACCCCGGGGTGCGTTCACGTGTCGGTCATTAACACTCGCGGTTTTTGTCGATTCTGAGCGTTCTCATAGACTATTACTCATCATTTTGTGGCTCAAGGCGATTTCCATGGTTGTCGAAGCCCAAGGTGTGCTTACGTGTTGGTCGTCAAGACTCGCTGTTTGGGCCGATTCTGGACCGTTTGTTGGACTATTACTCACTATTTCGGGGTCCTGGAGTGATTTCCATGATTAACGAGCCCCGGGGTGCGTTTACGTGTCGGTCATCAACACTCACAGTGGTGGCCGATTTTGGCCCGTTTCGTGTTTTGGGGTCGCAGAGTGATTTCCACAATTAACGAACCCCGGGGTGCGTTTCGGGTCGGTCAACAACACTCATAGTTTTGGCCGATTCTGAACTGTTTTGTGGACTGTTACTCACCGTTTTGGGGTCCCAAAGTGATTTCCATGGTTATCGAACCCCAAGGTGCGCATATGTGTCGGTCATCAACACTCACAGTTTTTGCCAATTTTGGCCCGTTTCATGGACGATTTCTCACTGTTTTGCTGACCCAGAGTGATTTCCATGATTAACGAACCCCGGGGTGCGTTTACGTGTCGGTCATCAACACCCACAATTTTGGCCGATTCTGGCCCGCTTCCTGGACTATTACTCACTGTTTTGGGGTCCCGGACTGATTTCCACGATTAACGAACCCCAGGGTGCGTTTAGGTGTCGGTCTTCAAGACTCGCAGTTTTGGCCGATTCTAGCCCGTTTCCTGGACTATTACTCACTGTTTTGGGGTCCCGGAGTAATTTCCACGATTAACGAACCCTGGGGTGCGTTTATGTGTCGGTCTTCAACACACGGTTTTTGTCGATTCTGACCTGTTTCATGGACTATTACTCACCGTTTTGTGGTCGCAAAGTGATTTCCATGGTTGTCGAACCCCAAGATGTGCTTACGTGTTGGTCATCAAGACTTGCAGTTTGGGCCGATTCTAGCCCGTTTCGTGGACTATTACTCATTGTTTTAGGGTCTCGGAGTGAT
>NC_041387.1:21466387-21469486 GCF_002162155.2 Triticum dicoccoides
GGTCTTCAACACACGGTTTTTGTCGATTCTGACCTGTTTCATGGACTATTACTCACCGTTTTGTGGTCTCAAAGTGATTTCCATGGTTGTCGAACCCCAAGGTGTGCTTACGTGTTGGTCATCAAGACTTGCAGTTTGGGCCGATTCTAGCCCGTTTCGTGGACTATTACTCATTGTTTTAGGGTCTCGGAGTGATTTCCATGATTAACGAACCCCGGGTTGCGTTTACGTGTCGGTCATCAACACTCACAATTTTGGCTGATTCTGACCCGTTTCCTGGACTATTACTCACTGTTTTGGGGTCCCGATGTGATTTCCATGATTAACGAACCCCGGGGTGCGTTTACGTGTCGGTCTTCAAGACTCACAGTTTTGGCCGATTCTAGCCCGTTTCGTGGACTATTACTCACTGTTCTGGGGTCCCGGAGTAATTTCCACGATTAACAAACCCCGGGCTGCGTTTATGTGTCGGTCTTCAACACTCACGATTTTTGTCAATTCTAACCTGTTTCATGGACTATTACTCACCGTTTTGTGGTCTCAAAGTGATTTCCATGGTTGTCGAACCCCAAGGTGTGCTTACGTGTTGGTCATTAAGACTTGCAGTTTGGGCCGATTCTAGCCCGTTTCGTGGACTATTACTCATTGTTTTAGGGTCCCGGAGTGATTTCCATGATTAACAAACCCCGGGGTGCGTTTACGTGTCAGTCTTCAACACTCGCGGTTTTTGTCGATTCTGGCCCGTTTCATGGACTATTACTCATTGTTTTGTGGTCCCAAAGCGATTTCCATGGTTGTCGATCCCAAAGGTGTGCTTACGTGTTGGTCGTCAAGACTCGCAGTTTGGGCTGATTCTGGCCCGTTTTTTGGACTATTACTCACTTCTTTGGGGTCCCGGAGTGATTTCCACGATTAACGAACCCCAGAGTGCGTTTACGTGTCGGTCATCAACACCCGCGGTTTTTTGTTGATTCTGAGCCGTTTCGTGGACTATTACTCACCATTTTGCGGTCCCAAATCAATTTCCATGGTTGTCGAACCCAAGACGTGCTTACGTGTTGGTCGTCAAGACTCGCAGTATGGATCGATTCTGGCCCGTTTCGTGGACTATTACTCACCATTTTGGGTTCCCAAAGCGTTTCCATAGTTGTTGAACCCCAAGGTGCGCTGACGTGTCGGTCATCAACACTCGCTGTTTTAGCCTATTCTGGCCCGTTTCATGGACTATTACTCACTGTTTTGGGGTCCCCCAGTGATTTCCACAATTAATGAACCTCGGGGGTGCATTTACATGTCGGTCATCAACACTCACAGTTTTGGTCGATTCTGGCCTGTTTCGTGGACAACTCAGATTTGGGGTCCCGAAGTGATTTTCATGATTAACGAACCCCGGGGTGCGTTCACGTGTCGGTCATTAACACTCGCGGTTTTTGTCGATTCTGAGCGTTCTCATAGACTATTACTCATCATTTTGTGGCTCAAGGCGGTTTCCATGGTTGTCGAACCCCAAGGTGTGCTTACGTGTTGGTCGTCAAGACTCGCTGTTTGGGCCGATTCTGGCCCGTTTGTTGGACTATTACTCACTATTTTGGGGTCCTGGAGTGATTTCCATGATTAACGAGCCCCGGGGTGCATTTACGTGTCGGTCATCAACACTCACAGTGTTGGCCGATTTTGGCCCGTTTCGTGTTTTGGGGTCGCCGAGTGATTTCCACGATTAACGAACCCCGGGGTGCGTTTCGTGTCGGTCAACAACACTCACAGTTTTGGCTGATTCTGAACCGTTTCGTGGACTGTTACTCACCGTTTTGGGGTCCCAAAGTGATTTCCATGGTTATCGAACCCCAAGGTGCGCATACGTGTCGGTCATCAACACTCACAGTTTTGGCTAATTTTGGCCCGTTTCATGGACGATTTCTCACTGTTTTGCTGTCCCGGAGTTATTTCCATGATTAACGAACCCCGGGGTGCGTTTACGTGTCGGTCATCAACACCCACAATTTTGGCCGATTCTGGCCTGCTTCCTGGACTATTACTCGCTGTTTTGGGGTCCCGGAGTGATTTCCACGATTAACGATCCCCAGGGTGCGTTTACGTGTTGGTCTTCAAGACTCGCAGTTTTGGCCGATTCTAGACCGTTTCGTGGACTATTACTCACTGTTTTGGGGTCTCGGAGTAATTTCCACGATTAACCAACCCCGGGGTGCGTTTATGTGTCGGTCTTCAACACACGGATTTTGTCGATTCTGACCTGTTTCATGGACTATTACTCACCGTTTTGTGGTCTCAAAGTGATTTCCATGGTTGTCGAACCCCAAGGTGTGCTTACGTGTTGGTCGTCAAGACTTGCAGTTTGGGCCGATTCTAGCCCGTTTCATGGACTATTACTCATTCTATTAGGGTCCCGGAGTGATTTCCATGATTAACGAACCCCGGGCTGCGTTTACGTGTCGGTCATCAACACCCACAATTTTGGCCGATTCTGGCCCGCTTCCTGGACTATTACTCGCTGTTTTGGGGTCCCGGAGTGATTTCCACGATTAACGATCCCCAGGGTGCGTTTACGTGTCGGTCTTCAAGACTCGCAGTTTTGGCCGATTCTAGCCCGTTTCGTGGACTATTACTCACTGTTTTGGGGTCCCGGAGTAATTTCCACGATTAACGAACCCCGGGGTGCGTTTATGTGTCGGTCTTCAACACAGGGTTTTTGTCGATTCTGACCTGTTTCATGGACTATTACTCACCGTTTTGTGGTCTCAAAGTGATTTCCATGGTTGTCGAACCCCAAGGTGTGCTTACGTGTTGGTCCTTAAGACTTGCAGTTTGGGCCGATTCTAGCCCGTTTCGTGGACTATTACTCATTGTTTTAGGGTCCCGGATGATTTCCATGATTGACAAACCCCGAGGTGCGTTTACGTGTCAGTCTTCAACACTCGCGGTTTTTGTCGATTCTGGCCCGTTTCATGGACTATTACTCATTGTTTTGTGGTCCCAAAGCGATTTCCATGGTTGTCGATCCCAAAGGTGTGCGTACGTGTTGGTCGTCAAGACTCGCAGTTTGGGCCGATTCTGGCCCATTTTTTGGACTATTACTCACTG
>NC_041387.1:21470537-21472330 GCF_002162155.2 Triticum dicoccoides
TCGGTCTTCAACACTCGCGGTTTTTGTCGATTCTGGCCCGTTTCATGGACTATTACTCATTGTTTTGTGGTCCCAAAGCGATTTCCATGGTTGTCGATCCCAAAGGTGTGCGTACGTGTTGGTCGTCAAGACTCGCAGTTTGGGCCGATTCTGGCCCATTTTTTGGACTATTACTCACTGCTTTGGGGTCCCGGAGTGATTTCCACGATTAACGAACCCCAGAGTGCGTTTACGTGTCGGTCATCAACACCCGCGGTTTTTTGTCGATTCTGAGCCGTTTCGTGGACTATTACTCACCATTTTGCGGTCCCAAAGCAATTTCCATGGTTGTCGAACCCAAGACGTGCTTACGTGTTGGTCGTCAAGACTCGCAGTATGGGTCGATTCTGGCCCGTTTCGTGGACTATTACTCACCATTTTGGGTTCCCAAAGCGATTTCCATAGTTGTTGAACCCCAAGGTGCGCTGACATGTCGGTCATCAACACTCGCAGTTTTAGCCTATTCTGGCCCGTTTCATGGACTATTACTCACTGTTTTGGGGTCCCCTAGTGATTTCCACAATTAATGAACCTCGGGGGTGCATTTACATGTCGGTCATCAACACTCACAGTTTCAGTTTTGGTCGATTCTGGCCTGTTTCGTGGACAACTCAGATTTGGGGTCCCGAAGTGATTTTCATGATTAACGAACCCCGGGGTGCGTTCACGTGTCGGTTATTCACAGTCGCGGTTTTTGTCGATTCTGAGCGTTCTCATAGACAATTACTCATCATTTTGTGGCTCAAGGCTGTTTCCATGGTTGTCGAACCCCAAGGTGTGCTTACGTGTTGGTCGTCAAGACTCGCTGTTTGGGCCGATTCTGGCCCGTTTGTTGGACTATTACTCACTATTTTGGGGTCCTGGAGTGATTTCCATGATTAATGAGCCCCGGGGTGCGTTTACATGTCGGTCATCAACACTCACAGTGTTGGCCGATTTTGGCCCGTTTCGTGTTTTGGGGTCGCCGAGTGATTTCCACGATTAACAAACCCCGGGGTGCGTTTCGTGTCGGTCAACAACACTCACAGTTTTGGCCGATTCTGAACCGTTTCGTGGACTGTTACTCACCGTTTTGGGGTCCCAAAGTGATTTCCATGGTTATCGAACCCCAAGGTGCGCATACATGTCGGTCATCAACACTCACAGTTTTGGCCAATTTTGGCCCGTTTCATGGACGATTTCTCACTGTTTTGGTGTCCCAGAGTGATTTCCATGATTAACGAACCCCGGGGTGCGTTTATGTGTCGGTCATCAACACCCACAATTTTGGCCGATTCTGGCCCGCTTCCTGGACTATTACTCGCTGTTTTGGGGTCCCGGAGTGATTTCCACGATTAACGATCCCCAGGGTGCGTTTACGTGTCGGTCTTCAACACTCGCAGTTTTGGCCGATTCTAGCCCGTTTCGTGGACTATTACTCACTGTTTTGGGGTCCCGGAGTAATTTCCACGATTAACGAACCCCGGGGTGCGTTTATGTGTCGGTCTTCAACACACGGTTTTTGTCGATTCTGACCTGTTTCATGGACTATTACTCACCGTTTTGTGGTCTCAAAGTGATTTCCATGGTTGTCGAACCCCAAGGTGTGCTTACGTGTTGGTCGTCAAGACTTGCAGTTTGGGCCGATTCTAGCCCGTTTCATGGACTATTACTCATTGTATTAGGGTCCCGGAGTGATTTCCATGATTAACGAACCCCGGGCTGCGTTTACGTGTCGGTCATCAACACCCACAATTTTGGCCGATTCTGGCCCG
>NC_041387.1:21475151-21476180 GCF_002162155.2 Triticum dicoccoides
GAACCCAAAGGTGTGCTCACGTGTTGGTCGTCAAGACTCGCAGTTTGGGCCGATTCTGGCCCATTTTTTGGACTATTACTCACTGCTTTGGGGTCCCGGAGTGATTTCCACGATTAACGAACCCCGGAGTGCGTTTACGTGTCGGTCGTCAACACTCGCGGTGTTTTGTCGATTCTGAGCCGTTTCGTGGACTATTACTCACCGTTTTGCGGTCCCAAAGCGATTTCCATGGTTGTCGAACCCAAGATGTGCTTACGTGTTGGTCGTCAAGACTCGCAGTATGGGCCGATTCTGGCCCGTTTCGTGGACTATTACTCACCATTTTAGGTTCCCAAAGCGATTTCCATAGTTGTTGAACCCCAAGGTGCGCTGACGTGTCGGTCATCAACACTCGCAGTTTTAGCCTATTCTGGCCCGTTTCATGGACTATTACTCACTGTTTTGGGGTCCCCCAGTTATTTCCACAATTAATGAACCTCGGGGGTGCATTTACATGTGGGTCATGAACACTCACAGTTTTGGTCGATTCTGGCCTGTTTCGTGGACAACTCAGATTTGGGGTCCCGAAGTGATTTTCATGATTAACGAACCCCGGGGTGCGTTCACGTGTCGGTCATCAACACTCGCGGTTTTTGTCGATTCTGAGCATTCTCATAGACTATTACTCATCATTTTGTGGCTCAAGGCGGTTTCCATGGTTGTCGAACCCCAAGGTGTGCTTACGTGTTGGTCATCAAGACTCGCTGTTTGGGCCGATTCTGGCCCGTTTGTTGGACTATTACTCACTATTTTGGGGTCCTGGAGTGATTTCCATGATTAACGAGCCCCGGGGTGCGTTTACGTGTCGGTCATCAACACTCACAGTGTTGGCCGATTTTGGCCCGTTTCGTGTTTTGGGGTCGCCGAGTGATTTCCACGATTAACGAACCCCGGGGTGCGTTTCGTGTCGGTCAACAACACTCACAGTTTTGGCCGATTCTGAACCGTTTCGTGGACTGTTACTCACCGTTTTGGGGTCCCAAAGTGATT
>NC_041387.1:21476526-21477339 GCF_002162155.2 Triticum dicoccoides
TGTCGGTCATCAACACCCACAATTTTGGCCGATTCTGGCCCGCTTCCTGGACTATTACTCGCTGTTTTGGGGTCCCGGAGTGATTTCCACGATTAACGATCCCCAGGGTGCGTTTACGTGTCGGTCTTCAAGACTGGCAGTTTTGGCCGATTCTAGCCCGCTTCGTAGACTATTACTCACTGTTTTGGGGTCCCGGAGTAATTTCCACGATTAACGAACCCCGGGGTGCGTTTATGTGTCGGTCTTCAACACACGGTTTTTGTCGATTCTGACCTGTTTCATGGACTATTACTCACCGTTTTGTGGTCTCAAAGTGTTTTCCATGGTTGTCGAACCCCAAGGTGTGCTTACGTGTTGGTCGTCAAGACTTGCAGTTTGGGCCGATTCTAGCCCGTTTCGTGGACTATTACTCATTGTATTAGGGTCCCGGAGTGATTTCCATGATTAACGAACCTCGGGCTGCGTTTACGTGTCGGTCATCAACACTCACAATTTTGGCCGATTTTGGCCCATTTCCTGGACTATTACTCACTTTTTTGGGGTCCCGGTGTGATTTCCATGATTAACGAACCCCGGGGTGCGTTTACGTGTCGGTCTTCAAGACTCACAGTTTTGGCCGATTCTAGACCGTTTCGGGGACTATTACTCACTGTTTTGGGGTCCCGGAGTAATTTCCACGATTAACAAATCCCGGGGTGCGTTTATGTGTCGGTCTTCAACACTCACGGTTTTTGTCGATTCTAACCTGTTTCATGGACTATTACTCACTGTTTTGTGGTCTCAAAGTGATTTCCATGGTTGTCGAACCCCAAG
>NC_041387.1:21477507-21478828 GCF_002162155.2 Triticum dicoccoides
GTTTCGTGGACTATTACTCAATGTTTTAGGGTCCCGGAGTGATTTCCATGATTAACAAACCCCGGGGTGCGTTTACGTGTCGGTCTTCAACACTCGTGGTTTTTGTCGATTCTGGCCTGTTTCATGGACTATTACTCATTGTTTTGTGGTCCCAAAGCGATTTCCATGGTTGTCGAACCCAAAGGTTTGCTCACGTGTTGGTCGTCAAGATTCGCAGTTTGGGCCGATTCTGGCCCGTTTTTTGGACTATTACTCACTGCTTTGGGGTCCCGGAGTGATTTCCACGATTAACGAACCCCGGAGTGCGTTTACGTGTCGGTCATCAACACTCGCGGTGTTTTGTCGATTCTGAGCCGTTTCGTGGACTATTACTCACCGTTTTGCGGTCCCAAAGCGATTTTCATGGTTGTCGAACCCAAGATGTGCTTACGTGTTGGTCGTCAAGACTCGCAGTATGGGCCAATTCTGGCCCGTTTCGTGGACTATTACTCACCATTTTGGGTTCCCAAAGCGATTTCCATAGTTGTTGAACCCCAAGGTGCGCTGACGTGTCGGTCATCAACACTCGCTGTTTTAGCCTATTCTGGCCCGTTTCATGGACTATTACTCACTGTTTTGGGGTCCCCCAGTGATTTCCACAATTAACGAACCTCGGGGGTGCATTTACATGTCGGTCATCAACACTCACAGTTTTGGTCGATTCTGGCCTGTTTCGTGGACTACTCAGATTTGGGGTCCCGAATTGATTTTCATGATTAATGAACCCCGGGGTGCGTTCACGTGTCGGTCATTAACACTCGCGGTTTTTGTCGATTCTGAGTGTTCTCATAGACTATTACTCATCATTTTGTGGCTCAAGGCGATTTCCATGGTTGTCGA
This sequence comes from Triticum dicoccoides, assembly GCF_002162155.2. Classification (NCBI taxonomy): domain Eukaryota; kingdom Viridiplantae; phylum Streptophyta; class Magnoliopsida; order Poales; family Poaceae; genus Triticum; species Triticum dicoccoides. The sequence continues at coordinate 21,478,387 of NC_041387.1, forward strand.
ACCCCAAGGTGTGCTTACGTGTTGGTCGTCAAGACTCGCTGTTTGGGCCGATTCTGGACCGTTTGTTGGACTATTACTCACTATTTTGGGGTCCTGGATTGATTTCCATGATTAACGAGCCCCGGGGTGCGTTTACGTGTCGGTCATCAACACTCACAATGGTGGCCGATTTTGGCCCGTTTCGTGTTTTGGGGTCGCCGAGTGATTTCCACGATTAACGAACCCCGGGGTGCGTTTCGTGTCGGTCAACAACACTCACAGTTTTGGCCGATTCTGAACCGTTTTGTGGATTGTTACTCACCGTTTTGGGGTCCCAAAGTGATTTCCATGGTTATCGAACCCCAAGGTGCGCATACGTGTCGGTCATCAACACTCACAGTTTTGGCCAATTTTGGCCCGTTTCATGGACGATTTCTCACTGTTTTGGTGTCCCGGAGTGATT
>NC_041387.1:21480583-21480979 GCF_002162155.2 Triticum dicoccoides
TATTACTCACTGTTTTGGGGTCCCGGAGTAATTTCCACGATTAACGAACCCCGGGGTGCGTTTATGTGTCGGTCTTCAACACACGGTTTTTGTCGATTCTGACCTGTTTCATGGACTATTACTCACCGTTTTGTGGTCTCAAAGTGATTTCCATGCTTGTCGAACCCCAAGGTGTGCTTACGTGTTGGTCGTCAAGACTTGCAGTTTGGGCCGATTCTAGCCCGTTTCGTGGACTATTACTCATTGTATTAGGGTCCCGGAGTGATTTCCATGATTAACGAACCCCGGGCTGCGTTTACGTGTCGGTCATCAACACTCACAATTTTGGCCGATTCTGGCCCGTTTCCTGGACTATTACTCACTGTTTTGGGGTCCCGGTGTGATTTCCATGATTAA
>NC_041387.1:21481294-21482348 GCF_002162155.2 Triticum dicoccoides
TGGACTATTACTCAATGTTTTAGGGTCCCGGAGTGATTTCCATGATTAACAAACCCCGGGGTGCGTTTACGTGTCGGTCTTCAACACTCGCGGTTTTTGTCGATTCTGGCCCGTTTCATGGACTATTACTCATTGTTTTGTGGCCCCAAAGCGATTTCCCTGGTTGTCGAACCCAAAGGTGTGCTCACGTGTTGGTCGTCAAGACTCGCAGTTTGGGCCGATTCTGGCCCGTTTTTTGGACTATTACCCACTGCTTTGGGGTCCCGAAGTGATTTCCACGATTAACGAACCCCGGAGTGCGTTTACGTGTCGGTCATCAACACTCGCGGTGTTTTGTCGATTCTGAGCCGTTTCGTGGACTATTACTCACCGTTTTGCGGTCCCAAAGCGATTTCCATGGTTGTCGAACCCAAGATGTGCTTACGTGTTGGTCGTCAAGACTCGCAGTATGGGCCGATTCTGGCCCGTTTCGTGGACTATTACTCACCATTTTGGGTTCCCAAAGCGATTTCCATAGTTGTTGAACCCCAAGGTGCGCTGACGTGTCGGTCATCAACACTCACAGTTTTGGCTGATTCTGAACCGTTTCGTGGACCGTTACTCACCGTTTTGGGGTCCCAAAGTGATTTCCATGGTTATCGAACCCCAAGGTGCGCATACGTGTCGGTCATCAACACTCACAGTTTTGGCCAATTTTGGCCCGTTTCATGGACGATTTCTCACTGTTTTGGTGTCCCGGAGTGATTTCCATGATTAACGAACCCCGGGGTGCGTTTACGTGTCGGTCATCAACATCCACAATTTTGGCCGATTCTGGCCCGCTTCCTGGACTATTACTCACTGTTTTGGGGTCCCGGACTGATTTCCACGATTAACGAACCCCAGGGTGCGTTTACGTGTCGGTCTTCAAGACTCGCAGTTTTGGCCGATTCTAGCCCGTTTCGTGGACTATTACTCACTGTTTTGGGGTCCCGGAGTAATTTCCACGATTAACGAACCCTGGGGTGCGTTTATGTGTCGGTCTTCAACACAAGGTTTTTGTCGATTCTGACCT
>NC_041387.1:21484338-21487095 GCF_002162155.2 Triticum dicoccoides
CCGGAGTGCGTTTACGTGTCGGTCATCAACACTCGCGGTGTTTTGTCGATTCTGAGCCGTTTCGTGGACTATTACTCACCGTTTTGCGGTCCCAAAGCGATTTCCATGGTTGTCGAACCCAAGATGTGCTTACGTGTTGGTCGTCAAGACTCGCAGTATGGGCCGATTCTGGCCCGTTTCGTGGACTATTACTCACCATTTTGGGTTCCCAAAGCGATTTCCATAGTTGTTGAACCCCAAGGTGCGCTGACGTGTCGGTCATCAACACTCACAGTTTTGGCTGATTCTGAACCGTTTCGTGGACTGTTACTCACCGTTTTGGGGTCCCAAAGTGATTTCCATGGTTATCGAACCCCAAGGTGCGCATACGTGTCGGTCATCAACACTCACAGTTTTGGCCAATTTTGGCCCGTTTCATGGACGATTTCTCACTGTTTTGGTGTCCCGGAGTGATTTCCATGATTAACGAACCCCGGGGTGCGTTTACATGTCGGTCATCAACACCCACAATTTTGGCCGATTCTGGCCCGCTTCCTGGACTATTACTCGCTGTTTTGGGGTCCCGGAGTGATTTCCACGATTAATGATCCCCAGGGTGCGTTTACGTGTCGGTCTTCAAGACTCGCAATTTTGGCCGATTCTAGCCCGTTTCGTGGACTATTACTCACTGTTTTGGGGTCCCGGAGTAATTTCCACGATTAACGAACCCCGGGGTGCGTTTATGTGTCGGTCTTCAACACACGGTTTTTGTCGATTCTGACCTGTTTCATGGACTATTACTCACCGTTTTGTGGTCTCAAAGTGATTTCCATGGTTGTCGAACCCCAAGGTGTGCTTACGTGTTGGTCGTCAAGACTTGCAGTTTGGGCCGATTCTAGCCTGTTTCATGGACTATTACTCATTGTATTAGGGTCCCAGAGTGATTTCCATGATTAACGAACCCCGGGCTGCGTTTACGTGTCGGTCATCAACACCCACAATTTTGGCCGATTCTGGCCCGCTTCCTGCACTATTACTCGCTGTTTTGGGGTCCCGGAGTGATTTCCACGATTGAGGATCCCCAGGGTGCGTTTACGTGTCGGTCTTCAAGACTCGCAGTTTTGGCCGATTCTAGCCCGTTTCGTGGACTATTACTCACTGTTTTGGGGTCCCGGAGTAATTTCCACGATTAACGAACCCCGGGGTGCGTTTATGTGTCGGTCTTCAACACACGGTTTTTGTCGATTCTGACCTGTTTCATGGACTATTACTCACCGTTTTGTGGTCTCAAAGTGATTTCCATGCTTGTCGAACCCCAAGGTGTGCTTACGTGTTGGTCGTCAAGACTTGCAGTTTGGGCCGATTCTAGCCCGTTTCGTGGACTATTACTCATTGTATTAGGGTCCCGGAGTGATTTCCATGATTAACGAACCCCGGGCTGCGTTTACGTGTCGGTCATCAACACTCACAATTTTGGCCGATTCTGGCCCGTTTCCTGGACTATTACTCACTGTTTTGGGGTCCCGGTGTGATTTCCATGATTAACGAATCCCGGGGTGCGTTTACGTGTTGGTCTTCAAGACTCACAGTTTTGGCCGATTCTAGACCGTTTCGGGGACTATTACTCACTGTTTTGGGGTCCCGGAGTAATTTCCACGATTAACAAATCCCAGGGTGCGTTTATGTGTCGGTCTTCAACACTCACGGTTTTTGTCGATTCTAACCTGTTTCATGGACTATTACTCACTGTTTTGTGGTCTCAAAGTGATTTCCATGGTTGTCGAACCCAAAGGTGTGCTTACGTGTTGGTCGTCAAGACTTGCAGTTTGGGCCGATTCTAGCCCGTTTCGTGGACTATTACTCAATGTTTTAGGGTCCCGGAGTGATTTCCATGATTAACAAACCCCGGGGTGCGTTTACGTGTCGGTCTTCAACACTCGCGGTTTTTGTCGATTCTGGCCCGTTTCATGGACTATTACTCATTGTTTTGTGGCCCCAAAGCGATTTCCATGGTTGTCGAACCCAAAGGTGTGCTCACGTGTTGGTCGTCAAGACTCGCAGTTTGGGCCGATTCTGGCCCGTTTTTTGGACTATTACTCACTGCTTTGGGGTCCCGAAGTGATTTCCACGATTAACGAACCCCGGAGTGCGTTTACGTGTCGGTCATCAACACTCGTGGTGTTTTGTCGATTCTGAGCCGTTTCGTGGACTATTACTCACTGTTTTGCGGTCCCAAAGCGATTTCCATGGTTGTCGAACCCAAGATGTGCTTACGTGTTGGTCGTCAAGACTCGTAGTATGGGCCGATTCTGGCCCGTTTCGTGGACTATTACTCACCATTTTGGGTTCCCAAAGCGATTTCCATAGTTTTTGAACCCCAAGGTGCGCTGACGTGTCGGTCATCAACACTCACAGTTTTGGCCTATTCTGGCCCGTTTCATGGACTATTACTCACTGTTTTGGGGTCCCCCAGTGATTTCCACAATTAATGAACCTCGGGGGTGCATTTACATGTCGGTCATCAACACTCACAGTTTTGGTCGATTCTGGCCTGTTTCGTGGACAACTCAGATCTGGGGTCCCGAAGTGATTTTCATGATTAACGAACCCCGGGGTGCGTTCACGTTTCGGTCATTAACACTCGCGGTTTTTGTCGATTCTGAGCGTTCTCATAGACTATTACTCATCATTTTGTGGCTCAAGGCGGTTTCCATGGTTGTCGAACCCCAAGGTGTGCTTACGTGTTGGTCGTCAAGACTCGCTGTTTGGGCCGATTCT
>NC_041387.1:21487105-21488048 GCF_002162155.2 Triticum dicoccoides
GATTAACGAACCCCGGGGTGCGTTTCGTGTCGGTCAACAACACTCACAGTTTTGGCCGATTCTGAACCGTTTCGTGGACTGTTACTCACCATTTTGGGGTCCCAAAGTGATTTCCATGGTTATCGAACCCCAAGGTGCGCATACGTGTCGGTTATCAACACTCACAGTTTTGGCCAATTTTGGCCCGTTTCATGGATGATTTCTCACTGTTTTGGTGTCCCGGAGTGATTTCCATGATTAACGAACCCCGGGGTGCGTTTACGTGTCGGTCATCAACACCCACAATTTTGGCCGATTCTGGCCCGCTTCCTGGACTATTCCTCGCTGTTTTGGGGTCCCGGAGTGATTTCCACGATTAATGATCCCCAGGGTGCGTTTACGTGTCGGTCTTCAAGACTCGCAGTTTTGGCCGATTCTAGCCCGTTTCGTGGACTATTACTCACTGTTTTGGGGTCCCGGAGTAATTTCCACGATTAACGAACCCCGGGGTGCGTGTATGTGTCGGTCTTCAACACACGGTTTTTGTCGATTCTGACCTGTTTCATGGACTATTACTCACCGTTTTGTGGTCTCAAAGTGATTTCCATGGTTGTCGAACCCCAAGGTGTGCTTACGTGTTGGTCGTCAAGACTTGCAGTTTGGGCCGATTCTAGCCCGTTTCATGGACTATTACTCATTGTATTAGGGTCCCAGAGTGATTTCCATGATTAACGAACCCCGGGCTGCGTTTACGTGTCGGTCATCAACACCCACAATTTTGGCCGATTCTGGCCCGCTTCCTGGACTATTACTCGCTGTTTTGGGGTCCCGGAGTGATTTCCACGATTAACGATCCCCAGGGTGCGTTTACGTGTCGGTCTTCAAGACTCGCAGTTTTGGCCGATTCTAGCCCGTTTCGTGGACTATTACTCACTGTTTTGGGGTCCCGGAGTAATTTCCACGA
>NC_041387.1:21489835-21492637 GCF_002162155.2 Triticum dicoccoides
CGATTTCCATGGTTGTCGAACCCAAAGGTGTGCTCACGTGTTGGTCGTCAAGACTCGCAGTTTGGGCCGATTCTGGCCCGTTTTTTGGACTATTACTCACTGCTTTGGGGTCCCGGAGTGATTTCCACGATTAACGAACCCCGGAGTGCGTTTACGTGTCGGTCATCAACACTCGTGGTGTTTTGTCGATTCTGAGCCGTTTCGTGGACTATTACTCACCGTTTTGCGGTCCCAAAGCGATTTCCATGGTTGTCGAACCCAAGATGTGCTTACGTGTTGGTCGTCAAGACTCGCAGTATGGGCCGATTCTGGCCCGTTTCGTGGACTATTACTCACCATTTTGGGTTCCCAAAGCGATTTCCATAGTTGTTGAACCCCAAGGTGCGCTGACGTGTCGGTCATCAACACTCGCAGTTTTAGCCTATTCTGGCCCGTTTCATGGACTATTACTCACTGTTTTGGGGTCCCCAAGTGATTTCCACAATTAATGAACCTCGGGGGTGCATTTACATGTCGGTCATCAACACTCATAGTTTTGGTCGATTCTGGCCTGTTTCGTGGACTACTCAGATTTGGGGTCCCGAAGTGATTTTCATGATTAACGAACCCCGGGGTGCGTTCACGTGTCGGTCATGAACACTCGCGGTTTTTGTCGATTCTGAACGTTCTCATAGACTATTACTCATCATTTTGTGGCTCAAGGCGGTTTCCATGGTTGTCGAACCCCAAGGTGTGCTTACGTGTTGGTCGTCAAGACGCGCTGTTTGGGCCGATTCTGGCCCATTTGTTGGACTATTACTCACTATTTTGGGGTCCTGGAGTGATTTCCATGATTAACGAGCCCCGGGGTGGGTTTACGTGTCGGTCATCAACACTCACAGTGTTGGCCGATTTTGGCCCGTTTCGTGTTTTGGGGTCGCTGAGTGATTTCCACGGTTAACGAACCCCGGGGTGCGTTTTGTGTCGGTCAACAACACTCACAGTTTTGGCCGATTCTGAACCGTTTCGTGGACTGTTACTCACCGTTTTGGGGTCCCAAAGTGATTTCCATGGTTATCGAACCCCAAGGTGCGCATACGTGTCGGTCATCAACACTCACAGTTTTGGCCAATTTTGGCCCGTTTCATGGACGATTTCTCACTCTTTTGGTGACCCGGAGTGATTTCCATGATTAACGAACCCCGGGGTGCGTTTACGTGTCGGTCTTTAAGACTCACAGTTTTGGCCGATTCTAGACCGTTTCGGGGACTATTACTCACTGTTTTGGGGTCCCGGAGTAATTTCCACGATTAACAAATCCCGGGGTGTGTTTATGTGTCGATCTTCAACACTCATGGTTTTTGTCGATTCTGGCCTGTTTCATGGACTATTACTCATTGTTTTGTGGTCCCAAAGCGATTTCCATGGTTCTCGAACCCAAAGGTGTGCTCACGTGTTGGTCGTCAAGATTCGCAGTTTGGGCCGATTCTGGCCCGTTTTTTGGACTATTACTCACTGCTTTGGGGTCCCGGAGTGATTTCCACGATTAACGAACCCCGGAGTGCGTTTACATGTCGGTCATCAACACTCGCGGTGTTTTGTCGATTCTGAGCCGTTTCGTGGACTATTACTCACCGTTTTGCGGTCCCAAAGCGATTTCCATGGTTGTCGAACCCAAGATGTGCTTACGTGTTGGTCGTCAAGACTCGCAGTATGGGCCGATTCTGGCCCGTTTCGTGGACTATTACTCACCATTTTGGGTTCCCAAAGCGATTTCCATAGTTGTTGAACCCCAAGGTGCGCTGACGTGTCGGTCATCAACACTCGCAGTTTTAGCCTATTCTGGCCCGTTTCATGGACTATTACTCACTGTTTTGGGGCCCCCCAGTGATTTCCACAATTAATGAACCTCGGGGGTGCATTTACATGTCGGTCATCAACACTCACAGTTTTGGTCGATTCTGGCCTGTTTCGTGGACAACTCAGATTTGGGGTCCCGAAGTGATTTTCATGATTAACGAACCCCGGGGTGCGTTCACGTGTCGGTCATTAACACTCGCGGTTTTTGTCGATTCTAAACGTTCTCATAGACTATTACTCATCATTTTGTGGCTCAAGGCGGTTTCCATGGTTGTCGAACCCCAAGGTGTGCTTACGTGTTGGTCGTCAAGACTCGCTGTTTGGGCCGATTCTGGCCCATTTGTTGGACTATTACTCACTACTTTGGGGTCCTGGAGTGATTTCCATGATTAACGAGCCCCGGGGTGCGTTTACGTGTCGGTCATCAACACTCATAGTGTTGGCCGATTTTGGCCCGTTTCGTGTTTGCTAGTGATTTCCACGATTAACGAACCCCGGGGTGCGTTTCGTGTCGGTCAACAACACTCACAGTTTTGGCCGATTCTGAACCGTTTCGTGGACTGTTACTCACCGTTTTGGGGTCCCAAAGTGATTTCCATGGTTATCGAACCCCAAGGTGCGCATACGTGTCGGTCATCAACACTCACAGTTTTGGCCAATTTTGGCCCGTTTCATGGACGATTTCTCACTCTTTTGGTGTCCCGGAGTGATTTCCATGATTAACGAACCCCGGGGTGCGTTTACGTGTCGGTCATCAACACCCACAATTTTGGCCGATTCTGGCCCGCTTCCTGGACTATTACTCGCTGTTTTGGGGTCCCGGATTGATTTCCACGATTAACGATCCCCAGGGTGCGTTTACGTGTCGGTCTTCAAGACTGGCAGTTTTGGCCGATTCTAGCCCGTTTCGTGGACTATTACTCACTGTTTTGGGGTCCCGGAGTAATTTCCACGATTAACGAA
>NC_041387.1:21492741-21493977 GCF_002162155.2 Triticum dicoccoides
TTAACGAACCCCGGGGTGCGTTTATGTGTCGGTCTTCAACACACGGTTTTTGTCGATTCTGACCTATTTCATGGACTATTACTCACCGTTTTGTGGTCTCAAAGTGATTTCCATGGTTGTCGAACCCCAAGGTGTGCTTACGTGTTGGCCGTCAAGACTTGTAGTTTGGGACGATTCTAGCCCGTTTCGTGGACTATTACTCATTGTATTAGGGTCCCGGAGTGATTTCCATGATTAACGAACCCCGGGCTGCATTTACGTGTCGGTCATCAACACTCATAATTTTGGCCGATTTTGGCCCGTTTCCTGGACTATTACTCACTGTTTTGGGGTCCCGGTGTGATTTCCATGATTAAGGAACCCCGGGGTGCGTTTACATGTCGGTCTTCAAGACTCACAGTTTTGGCCGATTCTAGACCGTTTCGGGGACTATTACTCACTGTTTTGGGGTCCCGGAGTAATTTCCACGATTAACAAATCCCGGGGTGCGTTTATGTGTCGATCTTCAACACTCACGGTTTTTGTCGATTCTGGCCTGTTTCATGGACTATTACTCATTGTTTTGTGGTCCCAAAGCGATTTCCATGGTTGTCGAACCCAAAGGTGTGCTCACGTGTTGGTCGTCAAGATTCGCAGTTTGGGCCGATTCTGGCCCGTTTTTTGGACTATTACTCACTGCTTTGGGGTCCCGAAGTGATTTCCACGATTAACGAACCCCGGAGTGCGTTTACATGTCGGTCATCAGCACTCGCGGTGTTTTGTCGATTCTGAGCCGTTTCGTGGACTATTACTCACCGTTTTGCGGTCCCAAAGCGATTTCCATGGTTGTCGAACCCAAGATGTGCTTACGTGTTGGTCGTCAAGACTCGCAGTATGGGCCGATTCTGGCCCGTTTCGTGGACTATTACTCACCATTTTGGGTTCCCAAAGCGATTTCCATAGTTGTTGAACCCCAAGGTGCGCTGACGTGTCGGTCATCAACACTCGCAGTTTTAGCCTATTCTGGCCCGTTTCATGGACTATTACTCACTGTTTTGGGGTCCCCCAGTGATTTCCACAATTAATGAACCTCGGGGGTGCATTTACATGTCGGTCATCAACACTCACAGTTTTGGTCGATTCTGGCCTGTTTCGTGGACAACTCAGATTTGGGGTCCCGAAGTGATTTTCATGATTAACGAACCCCGGGGTGCGTTCACGTGTCGGTCATTAACACTCGCGGTTTTTGTCGATTCT
>NC_041387.1:21493987-21495366 GCF_002162155.2 Triticum dicoccoides
TCAACACCCACAATTTTGGCCGATTCTGGCCCGCTTCCTGGACTATTACTCGCTGTTTTGGGGTCCCGGAGTGACTTCCACGATTAACGATCCCCAGGGTGCGTTTACCTGTCGGTCTTCAAGACTGGCAGTTTTGGCCGATTCTAGCCCGTTTCGTGGACTATTAATTACTATTTTGGGGTCCCGGAGTAATTTGCACGATTAACGAACCCCGGGGTGCGTTTATGTGTCGGTCTTCAACACACGGTTTTTGTCGATTCTGACTTATTTCATGGACTATTACTCACCGTTTTGTGGTCTCAAAGTGATTTCCATGGTTGTCGAACCCCAAGATGTGCTTACGTGTTGGTCGTCAAGACTTGCAGTTTAGGCCGATTCTAGCCTGTTTCGTGGACTATTACTCATTGTATTAGGGTCCCGGAGTGATTTCCATGATTAACGAACCCCGGGCTGCGTTTACGTGTCGGTCATCAACACTCACAATTTTGGCCGATTGGCCCGTTTCCTGGACTATTACTCACTGTTTTGGGGTCCCGGTGTGATTTCCATGATTAAGGAACCCCGGGGTGCGTTTACGTCTCGGTCTTCAAGACTCACAGTTTTGGCCGATTCTAGACCGTTTCGGGGACTATTACTCACTGTTTTGGGGTCCCGGAGTAATTTCCACGATTAACAAATCTCGGGGTGCGTTTATGTGTCGGTCTTCAACACTCACGGTTTTTGTCGATTCTGGCCTGTTTCATGGACTATTACTCATTGTTTTGTGGTCCCAAAGCGATTTCCATGGTTGTCGAACCCAAAGGTGTGCTCACGTGTTGGTCGTCAAGATTCGCAGTTTGGGCCAATTCTGGCCCGTTTTTTGGACTATTACTCACTGCTTTGGGGTCCCGGAGTGATTTCCACGATTAACGAACCCCGGAGTGCGTTTACATGTCGGTCATCAACACTCGCGGTGTTTTGTCGATTCTGAGCCGTTTCGTGGACTATTACTCACCGTTTTGCGGTGCCAAAGCGATTTCCATGGTTGTCGAACCCAAGATGTGCGTACGTGTTGGTCGTCAAGACTCGCAGTATGGGCCGATTCTGGCCCATTTCGTGGACTATTACTCACCATTTTGGGTTCCCAAAGCGATTTCCATAGTTGTTGAACCCCAAGGTGCGCTGACGTGTCGGTCATCAACACTCGCTGTTTTAGCCTATTCTGGCCCGTTTCATGGACTATTACTCACTGTTTTGGGGTCCCCCAGTGATTTCCACAATTAACGAACCTCGGGGGTGCATTTACATGTCGGTCATCAACACTCACAGTTTTGGTCGATTCTGGCCTGTTTCGTGGACTACTCAAATTTGGGGTCCCGAAGTGATTTTCATGATTAACG
>NC_041387.1:21495608-21496363 GCF_002162155.2 Triticum dicoccoides
TCGGTCATTAACACTCGCGGTTTTTGTCGATTCTGAGCGTTCTCATAGACTATTACTCATCATTTTGTGGCTCAAGGCGGTTTCCATGGTTGTCGAACCCCAAGGTGTGCTTACGTGTTGGTCGTCAAGACTCGCTGTTTGGGCCGATTCTGGCCCGTTTGTTGGACTATTACTCACTATTTTGGGGTCCTGGAGTGATTTCCATGATTAACGAGCCCCGGGGTGCATTTACGTGTCGGTCATCAACACTCACAGTGTTGGCCGATTTTGGCCCGTTTCGTGTTTTGGGGTCGCCGAGTGATTTCCACGATTAACGAACCCCGGGGTGCGTTTCGTGTCGGTCAACAACACTCATAGTTTTGGCCGATTCTGAACCGTTTCGTGGACTGTTACTCACCGTTTTGGGGTCCCAAAGTGATTTCCATGGTTATCGAACCCCAAGGTGCGCATACGTGTCGGTCATCAACACTCACAGTTTTGGCCAATTTTGGCCCGTTTCATGGACGATTTCTCACTGTTTTGGTGTCCCAGAGTGATTTCCATGATTAACGAACCCCGGGGTGCGTTTACGTGTCGGTCATCAACACCCACAATTTTGGCCGATTCTGGCCCGCTTCCTAGACTATTAATCGCTGTTTTGGGGTCCCGGAGTGATTTCCACGATTAACGATCCCCAGGGTGCGTTTACGTGTCGGTCTTCAAGACTGGCAGTTTTGGCCGATTCTAGCCCGTTTCGTGGACTATTACTCACTGTT
>NC_041387.1:21498992-21501694 GCF_002162155.2 Triticum dicoccoides
GTTTTAGCCTATTCTGGCCCGTTTCATGGACTATTACTCACTGTTTTGGGGTCCCCCAGTGATTTCCACAATTAACGAACCTCGGGGGTGCATTTACATGTCGGTCATCAACACTCACAGTTTTGGTCGATTCTGGCCTGTTTCGTGGACTACTCAAATTTGGGGTCCCGAAGTGATTTTCATGATTAACGAACCCCGGGGTGCGTTCACGTGTCGGTCATTAACACTCGCGGTTTTTGTCGATTCTGAACGTTCTCATAGACTATTACTCATCATTTTGTGGCTCAAGGCGGTTTCCATGGTTGTCGAACCCCAAGGTGTGCTTACGTGTTGGTCGTCAAGACTCGCTGTTTGGGCCGATTCTGGACCGTTTGTTGGACTATTACTCACTATTTTGGGGTCCTGGAGTGATTTCCATGATTAACGAGCCCCGGGGTGCGTTTACGTGTCGGTCATCAACACCCACAGTGGTGGCCGATTTTGGCCCGTTTCGTGTTTTCGGGTCGCCGAGTGATTTCCACGATTAACGAACCCCGGGGTGCGTTTCGTGTCGGTCAACAACACTCACAGTTTTGGCCGATTCTGAACCGTTTCGTGGACTGTTACTCACAGTTTTGGGGTCCCAAAGTGATTTCCATGGTTATCGAACCCCAAGGTGCGCATACGTGTCGGTCATCAACACTCACAGTTTTGGCCAATTTTGGCCCGTTTCATGGACGATTTCTCACTGTTTTGGTGTCCCAGAGTGATTTCCATGATTAACGAACCCCGGGGTGCGTTTACGTGTCGGTCATCAACACCCACAATTTTGGCCGATTCTGGCCCGCTTCCTAGACTATTAATCGCTGTTTTGGGGTCCCGGAGTGATTTCCACGATTAACGATCCCCAGGGTGCGCTTACGTGTCGGTCTTCAAGACTCGCAGTTTTGGCCGATTCTAGCCCGTTTCGTGGACTATTACTCACTGTTTTGGGGTCCCGGAGTAATTTCCACGATTAACGAACCCCGGGGTGCGTTTATGTGTCGGTCTTCAACACACGGTTTTTGTCGATTCTGACCTGTTTCATGGACTATTACTCACCGTTTTGTGGTCTCAAAGTGATTTCCATGGTTGTCGAACCCCAAGGTTTGCTTACGTGTTGGTCGTCAAGACTTGCAGTTTGGGCCGATTCTAGCCCGTTTCGTGGACTATTACTCATTGTATTAGGGTCCCGGAGTGATTTCCATGATTAACGAACCCCGGGCTGCGTTTACGTGTCGGTCATCAACACTCACAATTTTGGCCGATTTTGGCCCGTTTCCTGGACTATTACTCACTGTTTTGGGGTCCCGGTGTGATTTCCATGATTAAGGAACCCCGGGGTGCGTTTACGTCTCGGTCTTCAAGACTCACAGTTTTGGCCGATTCTAGACCGTTTCGGGGACTATTACTCACTGTTTTGGGGTCCCGGAGTAATTTCCACGATTAACAAATCCCGGGGTGCGTTTATGTGTCGGTCTTCAACACTCACGGTTTTTGTCGATTCTGGCCTGTTTCATGGACTATTACTCATTGTTTTGTGGTCCCAAAGCGATTTCCATGGTTGTCGAACCCAAAGGTGTGCTCACGTGTTGGTCGTCAAGATTCGCAGTTTGGGCCGATTCTGGCCCGTTTTTTGGACTATTACTCACTGCTTTGGGGTCCCGGAGTGATTTCCACGATTAACGAACCCCGAAGTGCATTTACATGTCGGTCATCAACACTCGCGGTGTTTTGTCGATTCTGAGCCGTTTCGTGGACTATTACTCACCGTTTTGCGGTCCCAAAGCGATTTCCATGGTTGTCGAACCCAAGATGTGCTTACGTGTTGGTCGTCAAGACTCGCAGTATGGGCCGATTCTGGCCCGTTTCGTGGACTATTACTCACCATTTTGGGTTCCCAAAGCGATTTCCATAGTTGTTGAACCCCAAGGTGCGCTGACGTGTCGGTCATCAACACTCGCAGTTTTAGCCTATTCTGGCCCGTTTCATGGACTATTACTCACTGTTTTGGGGTCCCCCAGTGATTTCCACAATTAACGAACCTCGGGGGTGCATTTACATGTCGGTCATCAACATTCACAGTTTTGGTCGATTCTGGCCTGTTTCGTGGACTACTCAGATTTGGGGCCCCGAAGTGATTTTCATGATTAACGAACCCCGGGGTGCGTTCACGTGTCGGTCATTAACACTCGCGGTTTTTGTCGATTCTGAGCGTTCTCATAGACTATTACTCATCATTTTGTGGCTCAAGGCGGTTTCCATGGTTGTCGAACCCCAAGGTGTGCTTACGTGTTGGTCGTCAAGACTCGCTGTTTGGGCCGATTCTGGACCGTTTGTTGGACTATTACTCACTATTTTGGGGTCCTGGAGTGATTTCCATGATTAACGAGCCCCGGGGTGCGTTTACGTGTCGGTCATCAACACTCACAGTGGTGGCCGATTTTGGCCCGTTTCGTGTTTTGGGGTCGCCGAGTGATTTCCACGATTAACGAACCCCGGGGTGCGTTTCGTGTCGGTCAACAACACTCACAGTTTTGGCCGATTCTGAACCGTTTCGTGGACTGTTACTCACAGTTTTGGGCTCCCAAAGTGATTTCCATGGTTATCGAACCCCAAGGTGCGCATACGTGTCGGTCATCAACACTCACAGTTTTGGCCAATTTTGGCCCGTTTCATGGACG
>NC_041387.1:21501801-21505708 GCF_002162155.2 Triticum dicoccoides
TAACGAACCCCGGGGTGCGTTTCGTGTCGGTCAACAACACTCACAGTTTTGGCCGATTCTGAACCGTTTCGTGGACTGTTACTCACAGTTTTGGGGTCCCAAAGTGATTTCCATGGTTATCGAACCCCAAGGTGCGCACACGTGTCGGTCATCAACACTCACAGTTTTGGCCAATTTTGGCCCGTTTCATGGACGATTTCTCACTGTTTTGGTGTCCCTGAGTGATTTCCATGATTAACGAACCCCGGGGTGCGTTTACGTGTCGGTCATCAACACCCACAATTTTGGTCGATTCTGGCCCGCTTCCTGGACTATTACTCGCTGTTTTGGGGTCCCGGAGTGATTTCCACGATTAACGATCCCCAGGGTGCGCTTACGTGTTGGTCGTCAAGACTCGCAGTTTTGGCCGATTCTAGCCCGTTTCGTGGACTATTACTCACTGTTTTGGGGTCCCGGAGTAATTTCCACGATTAACGAACCCCGGGGTGCGTTTATGTGTCGGTCTTCAACACACGGTTTTTGTTGATTCTGACCTGTTTCATGGACTATTACTCACCGTTTTGTGGTCTCAAAGTGATTTCCATGGTTGTTGAACCCCAAGGTGTGCTTACGTGTTGGTCGTCAAGACTTGCAGTTTGGGCCGATTCTAGCCCGTTTCGTGGACTATTACTCATTGTATTAGGGTCCCGGAGTGATTTCCATGATTAACGAACCCCGGGCTGCTTTACGTGTCGGTCATCAACGCTCACAATTTTGGCCGATTCTGGACCGTTTCCTGGACTATTACTCACTGTTTTGGGGTCCCGGTGTGATTTCCATGATTAACGAACCCCGGGGTGCGTTTACGTGTCGGTCTTCAAGACTCACAGTTTTGGCCGATTCTAGACCGTTTCGGGGACTATTACTCACTGTTTTGGGGTCCCGGAGTAATTTCCACGATTGACAAATCCCGGGGTGCGTTTATGTGTCGGTCTTCAACACTCACGGTTTTTGTCGATTCTAACCTGTTTCATGGACTATTACTCACTGTTTTGTGGTCTCAAAGTGATTTCCATGGTTGTCGAACCCCAAGGTGTGCTTACGTGTTGGTCGTCAAGACTTGCAGTTTGGGCCGATTCTAGCCCGTTTCGTGGACTATTACTCAATGTTTTAGGGTCCCGGAGTGATTTCCATGATTAACAAACCCCGGGGTGCATTTACGTATCGGTCTTCAACACTCGCGGTTTTTGTCGATTCTGGCCCGTTTCATGGACTATTACTCATTGTTTTGTGGTCCCAAAGTGATTTCCATGGTTGTCGAACCCAAAGGTGTGCTCACGTGTTGGTCTTCAAGACTCGCAGTTTGGGCCGATTCTGGCCCGTTTTTGGACTATTACTCACTGCTTTGGGGTCCCGGAGTGATTTCCACGATTAACAAACCCAAGAGTGCGTTTACGTGTCGGTCATCAACACTCGCGGTTTTTTGTCGATTCTGAGCCATTTCGTGGACTATTACTCACCATTTTGCGGTCCCAAAGCAATTTCCATGGTTGTCGAACCCAAGACGTGCTTACGTGTTGGTCGTCAAGACTCGCAGTATGGGTCGATACTGGCCCGTTTCGTGGACTATTACTCACCATTATGGGTTCCCAAAGCGATTTCCATAGTTGTTGAACCCCAAGGTGCGCTGACGTGTCGGTCATCAACACTCGCAGTTTTAGCCTATTCTGTCCCATTTCATGGACTATTACTCACTGTTTTGGGGTCCCCCAGTGATTTCCACAATTAATGAACCTCGGGGGTGCATTTACATGTCGGTCATCAACACTCACAGTTTTGGTCGATTCTGGCCTGTTTCGTGGACTACTCAAATTTGGGGTCCCGAAGTGATTTTCATGATTAATGAACCCCGGGGTGCGTTCACGTGTTGGTCATTAACACTCGCGGTTTTTGTCGATTCTGAGCGTTCTCATAGACTATTACTCATCATTTTATGGCTCAAGGCGGTTTCCATGGTTGTCGAACCCCAAGGTGTGCTTACGTGTTGGTCGTCAAGACTCGCTGTTTGGGCCGATTCTGGCCCGTTTGTTGGACTATTACTCACTATTTTGGGGTCCTGGAGTGATTTCCATGATTAACAAGCCCCGGGGTGCGTTTACGTGTCGGTCATCAACACTCACAGTGGTGGCCGATTTTGGCCCGTTTCGTGTTTTGGGGTCGCCGAGTGATTTCCACGATTAACGAACCCCGGGGTGCGTTTCGTGTCGGTCAACAACACTCACAGTTTTGGCCGATTCTGAACCGTTTCGTGGACTGTTACTCACCGTTTTGGGGTCCCAAAGTGATTTCCATGGTTATCGAACCCCAAGGTGCGCATACGTGTCGGTCATCAACACTCACAGTTTTGGCCAATTTTGGCCCGTTTCATGGACGATTTCTCACTGTTTTGGTGTCCCGGAGTGATTTCCATGATTAACGAACCCCGGGGTGCGTTTACGTGTCGGTCATCAACACCCACAATTTTGGCCGATTCTGGCCCGCTTCCTGGACTATTACTCGCTGTTTTGGGGTCCCGGAGTGATTTCCACGATTAACGATCCCCAGGGTGCGTTTACGTGTCGGTCTTCAAGACTGGCAGTTTTGGCCGATTCTAGCCCGTTTCGTGGACTATTACTCACTGTTTTGGGGTCCCGGAGTAATTTCCACGATTAACGAACCCCGGGGTGCGTTTATGTGTCGGTCTTCAACACACGGTTTTTGTCGATTCTGACCTGTTTCATGGATTATTCCTCACCGTTTTGTGGTCTCAAAGTGATTTCCATGGTTGTCGAACCCCAAGGTGTGCTTACGTGTTGGTCGTCAAGACTTGCGGTTTGGGCCGATTCTAGCCCGTTTCGTGGACTATTACTCAATGTTTTAGGGTCCCGGAGTGATTTCCATGATTAACAAACCCCGGGGTGCATTTACGTATCGGTCTTCAACACTCGCGGTTTTTGTCGATTCTGGCCCGTTTCATGGACTATTACTCATTGTTTTGTGGTCCCAAAGTGATTTCCATGGTTGTCGAACCCAAAGGTGTGCTCACGTGTTGGTCTTCAAGACTCGCAGTTTGGGCCGATTCTGGCCCGTTTTTGGACTATTACTCACTGCTTTGGGGTCCCGGAGTGATTTCCACGATTAACAAACCCAAGAGTGCGTTTACGTGTCGGTCATCAACACTCGCGGTTTTTTGTCAATTCTGAGCCATTTCGTGGACTATTACTCACCATTTTGCGGTCCCAAAGAAATTTCCATGGTTGTCGAACCCAAGACGTGCTTACGTGTTGGTCGTCAAGACTCGCAGTATGGGTCGATACTGGCCCGTTTCGTGGACTATTACTCACCATTATGGGTTCCCAAAGCGATTTCCATAGTTGTTGAACCCCAAGGTGCGCTGACGTGTCGGTCATCAACACTCGCAGTTTTAGCCTATTCTGTCCCATTTCATGGACTATTACTCACTGTTTGGGGTCCCCCAGTGATTTCCACAATTAATGAACCTCGGGGGTGCATTTACATGTCGGTCATCAACACTCACAGTTTTGGTCGATTCTGGCCTGTTTCGTGGACTACTCAAATTTGGGGTCCCGAAGTGATTTTCATGATTAATGAACCCCGGGGTGCGTTCACGTGTTGGTCATTAACACTCGCGGTTTTTGTCGATTCTGAGCGTTCTCATAGACTATTACTCATCATTTTATGGCTCAAGGCGGTTTCCATGGTTGTCGAACCCCAAGGTGTGCTTACGTGTTGGTCGTCAAGACTCGCTGTTTGGGCCGATTCTGGCCCGTTTGTTGGACTATTACTCACTATTTTGGGGTCCTGGAGTGATTTCCATGATTAACAAGCCCCGGGGTGCGTTTACGTGTCGGTCATCAACACTCACAGT
>NC_041387.1:21507774-21509040 GCF_002162155.2 Triticum dicoccoides
GTCGAACCCAAAGGTGTGCTCACGTGTTGGTCGTCAAGACTCGCAGTTTGGGCCGATTCTGGCCCGTTTTTTGGACTATTACTCACTGCTTTGGGGTCCCGGAGTGATTTGCACGATTAACGAACCCCAGAGTGCGCTTACGTGTCGGTCATCAACACTCGCGTTTTTTTGTCGATTCTGAGCCGTTTCGTGGACTATTACTCACCATTTTGCGGTCCCAAAGCAATTTCCATGGTTGTCGAACCCAAGACGTGCTTACGTGTTGGTCGTCAAGACTCGCAGTTTGGGTCGACTCTGGCCCGTTTCATGGACTATTACTCACCATTTTGGGTTCCCAAAGCGATTTCCATAGTTGTTGAACCCCAAGGTGCGCTGACGTGTCGGTCATCAACACTCGCAGTTTTAGCCTATTCTGTCCCATTTCATGGACTATTACTCACTGTTTTGGGGTCCCCCAGTGATTTCCACAATTAATGAACCTCGGGGGTGCATTTACATGTCGGTCATCAACACTCACAGTTTTGGTCGATTCTGGCCTGTTTCGTGGACTACTCAAATTTGGGGTCCCGAAGTGATTTTCATGATTAATGAACCCCGGGGTGCGTTCACGTGTTGGTCATTAACACTCGCGGTTTTTGTCGATTCTGAGCGTTCTCATAGACTATTACTCATCATTTTATGGCTCAAGGTGGTTTCCATGGTTGTCGAACCCCAAGGTGTGCTTACGTGTTGGTCGTCAAGACTCGCTGTTTGGGCCGATTCTGGCCCGTTTGTTGGACTATTACTCACTATTTTGGGGTCCTGGAGTGATTTCCATGATTAACAAGCCCCGGGGTGCGTTTACGTGTCGGTCATCAACACTCACAGTGGTGGCCGATTTTGGCCCGTTTCGTGTTTTGGGGTCGCCGAGTGATTTCCACGATTAACGAACCCCGGGGTGCGTTTCGTGTCGGTCAACAACACTCACAGTTTTGGCCGATTCTGAACCGTTTCGTGGACTGTTACTCACCGTTTTGGGGTCCCAAAGTGATTTCCATGGTTATCGAACCCCAAGGTGCGCATACGTGTCGGTCATCAACACTCACAGTTTTGGCCAATTTTGGCCCGTTTCATGGACGATTTCTCACTGTTTTGGTGTCCCGGAGTGATTTCCATGATTAACGAACCCCGGGGTGCGTTTACGTGTCGGTCATCAACACCCACAATTTTGGCCGATTCTGGCCCGCTTCCTGGACTATTACTCGCTGTTTTGGGGTCCCGGAGTGA
>NC_041387.1:21510591-21511949 GCF_002162155.2 Triticum dicoccoides
TGTGCTTATGTGTTGGTCGTCAAGACTTGCAGTTTGGGCCGATTCTAGCCCGTTTCGTGGACTATTACTCAATGTTTTATGGTCCCAGAGTGATTTCCATGATTAACAAACCCCGGGGTGTGTTTACGTGTCGGTCTTCAACACTCGCGGTTTTTGTCGATTCTGGCCCGTTTCATGGACTATTACTCATTGTTTTGTGGTCCCAAAGCGATTTCCATGGTTGTCGAACCCAAAGGTGTGCTCACGTGTTGGTCGTCAAGACTCGCAGTTTGGGCCGATTCTGGCCCGTTTTTTGGACTATTACTCACTGCTTTGGGGTCCCGGAGTGATTTCCACGATTAACGAACCTAGAGTGCGTTTACGTGTCGGTCATCAACACTCGCGGTTTTTTATCGATTCTGAGCCGTTTCGTGGACTATTACTCACCGTTTTGCGGTCCCAAAGCGATTTCCATGGTTGTCGAACCCAAGATGTGCTTACGTGTTAGTCGTCAAGACTCGTAGTATGGGCCGATTCTGGCCCGTTTCGTGGACTATTACTCACCATTTTGGGGTCCCAAAGCGATTTCCATAGTTGTTGAACCCCAAGTTGCGCTGACGTGTCGGTCATCAACACTCACAGTTTTAGCCTATTCTGGCCTGTTTCATGGACTATTACTCACAGTTTTGGGGTCCCCCCAGTGATTTCCACAATTAACGAACCTCGGGGTGCATTTACGTGTCGGTCATCAACACTCACAGTTTTGGTCGATTCTGGCCTGTTTCGTGGACTACTCAGATTTGGGGTCCCGAAGTGATTTTGATGATTAAGGAACCCCGGGGTGCGTTCACATGTCGGTCATTAACACTCGCAGTTTTTGTCGATTCTGAGCGTTCTCGTAGACTATTCCTCACCGTTTTGTGGCTCAAGGCGATTTCCATGGTTATCGAACCCCAAGGAGTGCTTACGTGTTGGTCGTCAAGACTCGCTGTTTGGGCCGATTCTTGCCCGTTTGTTGGACTATTACTCACTATTTTGGGGTCCCGGAGTGACCATGATTAACGAGCCCCGGGGTGCGTTTACGTGTCGGTCATCAACACTCACAGTGTTGGCCGATTTTGGCCCATTTCGTGTTTTGGGGTCGCGGAGTGATTTCCAAGATTAACGAACCCCGGGGTGCGTTTCGTGTCGGTCAACAACACTCACAGTTTTGGCCGATTCTGGCCCGTTTCGTGGATTGTTACTCACCGTTTTGTGGTCCCAAAGTGATTTCCATGGTTGTCGAACCCCAAGGTGCGCATACGTGTCGGTCATCAACACTCACAGTTTTGGCAAATTTTGGCCCATTTCATGGACGATTTCTCACTGTTTTGGTGTCC
>NC_041387.1:21512139-21513121 GCF_002162155.2 Triticum dicoccoides
CCCCAAGGTGTGCTTACATATTGGTCGTCAAGACTTGCAGTTTGGGCCGATTCTAGCCGGTTTCGTGGACTATTACTCATTGTTTTAGGGTCCCGGAGTGATTTCCATGATTAACGAACCCCGGGGTGCGTTTACGTGTCGGTCTTCAACACTCACAGTTTTTGTCGATTCTGGCCCGTTTCATGGATTATTACTCACCGTTTTGTGGTCCCAAAGCGATTTCCATGGTTGTCAAACCCCAAGATGTGCTCACATGTTGGTCATCAAGACTCGAAGTTGAGGCCGATTATGGCCCGTTCTTGGACTATTACTCACTCTTTTGGGGTCCCGGAGTGATTTCCACGATTAACGAACCCCGGGGTGCGTTTACGTGTCGGTCATCAACACTCACGGTTTTTGTTGATTCTGAGCCATTTCGTGGACTATTACTCACCGTTTTGCAGCCCCAAAGCGATTTCCATGGTTGTCGAACCCAAGATGTGCTTAAGTTTTGGTCGTCAAGACTCGCAGTATGGGCCGATTCTGGACCGTTTCATGGACTATTACTCACTGTTTTGTGGTCCTGGAGTGATTTCAACGATTAACAGACCCCGGGTTGCGTTTACGTGTCGGTCATCAACACTCATAGTTTTGGCTGATTCTGGCCCGTTTCATGGACTATTACTCATCATTTTCGGGTCCCAAAGCGATTTCCATGGTTGTCGAACCCTAAGGTACGCGTACGTGTCGGCCATCAACACTCACAGTTTTAGCCGATTTTGGCCCGTTTCGTGGACTATTACTCACTGTTTTGTGGGTCCCGGAGTGATTTCCACGATTAAGGAACCCCGGGGTGCGTTTACGTGTCGGTCATCAACATTGACAATTTTGGCCGATTCTGCTCCGCTTCGTGCACTATTACTTAACGTTTTGGGGTCCCAGAGCGATTTCCACAATTGACGATCCCCGGGGTGCGTGTACTTGTCCGTCATCAACACTCACA
>NC_041387.1:21514607-21515505 GCF_002162155.2 Triticum dicoccoides
CGGTCATCAACACCCACAATTTTGGCCGATTCTGGCCCGCTTCCTGGACTATTACTCGCTGTTTTGGGGTCCCGGAGTGATTTCCACGATTAACGATCCCCAGGGTGCGTTTACGTGTCGGTCTTCAAGACTCGCAGTTTTGGCCGATTCTAGCCCGTTTCGTGGACTATTACTCACTATTTTGGGGTCCCGGAGTAATTTCCACGATTAACGAAGCCCGGGGTGCGTTTATGTGTCGGTCTTCAACACACGGTTTTTGTCGATTCTGACCTATTTCATGTACTATTACTCACCGTTTTGTGGTCTCAAAGTGATTTCCATGGTTGTCGAACCCCAAGGTGTGCTTACGTGTTGGTCGTCAAGACTTGCAGTTTGGGCCGATTCTAGCCCGTTTCGTGGACTATTACTCATTGTATTAGGGTCCCAGAGTGATTTCCATGATTAATGAACCCCGGGCTGCGTTTACGTGTCGGTCATCAACACTCACAATTTTGGCCGATTCTGGCCCGATTCCTGGACTATTACTCACTGTTTTGGGGTCCCGGTGTGATTTCCATGATTAATGAACCCCGGGGTGCGTTTACGTGTCGGTCTTCAAGACTCACAGTTTTGGCCGATTCTAGACCGTTTCGGGGACTATTACTCACTGTTTTGGGGTCCCGGAGTAATTTCCATGATTAACAAATCCCGGGGTGCGTTTATGTGTCGGTCTTCAACACTCACGGTTTTTGTCGATTCTAACCTGTTTCATGGACTATTACTCACTGTTTTGTGGTCTCAAAGTGATTTCCATGGTTGTCGAACCCAAAGGTGTGCTTACGTGTTGGTCGTCAAGACTTGTAGTTTGGGCCGATTCTAGCCCGTTTCGTGGACTATTACTCAATGTTTTAGGGTCCCG
>NC_041387.1:21516293-21516727 GCF_002162155.2 Triticum dicoccoides
GTGGTCTCAAAGTGATTTCCATGGTTGTCGAACCCCAAGGTGTGCTTACGTGTTGGTCGTCAAGACTTGCAGTTTGGGCCGATTCTAGCCCGTTTCGTGGACTATTACTCAATGTTTTAGGGTCCCGGAGTGATTTCCATGATTAACAAACCCCGGGGTGCATTTACGTATCGGTCTTCAACACTCGCGGTTTTTGTCGATTCTGGCCCGTTTCATGGACTATTACTCATTGTTTTGTGGTCCCAAAGTGATTTCCATGGTTGTCGAACCCAAAGGTGTGCTCACGTGTTGGTCTTCAAGACTCGCAGTTTGGGCCGATTCTGGCCCGTTTTTGGACTATTACTCACTGCTTTGGGGTCCCGGAGTGATTTCCACGATTAACAAACCCAAGAGTGCGTTTACGTGTCGGTCATCAACACTCGCGGTTTTTTGTC
>NC_041387.1:21516908-21517817 GCF_002162155.2 Triticum dicoccoides
TTTCGTGGACTATTACTCAATGTTTTAGGGTCCCGGAGTGATTTCCATGATTAACAAACCCCGGGGTGCGTTTACGTGTCGGTCTTCAACACTCGCAGTTTTTGTCGATTCTGGCCCATTTCATGGACTATTACTCATTGTTTTGTGGTCCCAAAGCGATTTCCATGGTTGTCGAACCCAAAGGTGTGCTCACGTGTTGGTCGTCAAGACTCGCAGTTTGGGCCGATTCTGGCCCGTTTTTTGGACTATTACTCACTGCTTTGGGGTCCCGGAGTGATTTGCACGATTAACGAACCCCAGAGTGCGTTTACGTGTCGGTCATCAACACTCGCGTTTTTTTGTCGATTCTGAGCCGTTTCGTGGACTATTACTCACCATTTTGCGGTCCCAAAGCAATTTCCATGGTTGTCGAACCCAAGACGTGCTTACGTGTTGGTCGTCAAGACTCGCAGTTTGGGTCGACTCTGGCCCGTTTCATGGACTATTACTCACCATTTTGGGTTCCCAAAGCGATTTCCATAGTTGTTGAACCCCAAGGTGCGCTGACGTGTCGGTCATCAACACTCGCAGTTTTAGCCTATTCTGGCCCGTTTCATGGACTATTACTCACTGTTTTGGGGTCCCCCAGTGATTTCCGCAATTAATGAACCTCGGGGGTGCATTTACATGTCGGTCATCAACATTCACAGTTTTGGTCGATTCTGGCCTGTTTCGTGGACTACTCAGATTTGGGGTCCCGAAGTGATTTTCATGATTAACGAACCCCGGGGTGCGTTCACGTGTCGGTCATTAACACTCGCGGTTTTTGTCGATTCTGAGCATTCTCATAGACTATTACTCATCATTTTGTGGCTCAAGGCGGTTTCCATGGTTGTCGAACCCCAAGGTGTGCTTACGTGTTGGTCGTCA
>NC_041387.1:21517827-21519890 GCF_002162155.2 Triticum dicoccoides
TGGACTATTACTCACCATTTTGGGTTCCCAAAGCGATTTCCATAGTTGTTGAACCCCAAGGTGCGCTGACGTGTCGGTCATCAACACTCGCAGTTTTAGCCTATTCTGGCCCGTTTCATGGACTATTACTCACTGTTTTGGGGTCCCCCAGTGATTTCCACAATTAATGAACCTCGGGGGTGCATTTACATGTCGGTCATCAACATTCACAGTTTTGGTCGATTCTGGCCTGTTTCGTGGGCTACTCAGATTTGGGGTCCCGAAGTGATTTTCATGATTAACGAACCCCGGGGTGCGTTCACGTGTCGGTCATTA
This sequence comes from Triticum dicoccoides, assembly GCF_002162155.2. Lineage (NCBI taxonomy): Eukaryota > Viridiplantae > Streptophyta > Magnoliopsida > Poales > Poaceae > Triticum > Triticum dicoccoides. Next base: position 21,518,143 of record NC_041387.1, read on the forward strand.
ACACTCGCGGTTTTTGTCGATTCTGAGCATTCTCATAGACTATTACTCATCATTTTGTGGCTCAAGGCGGTTTCCATGGTTGTCGAACCCCAAGGTGTGCTTACGTGTTGGTCGTCAAGACTCGCTGTTTGGGCCGATTCTGACCCGTTTGTTGGACTATTACTCACTATTTTGGGGTCCTGGAGTGATTTCCATGATTAACGAGCCCCGGGGTGCGTTTACGTGGTGTTGGCCGATTTTGGCCCGTTTCGTGTTTTGGGGTCGCCGAGTGATTTCCACGATTGACGAACCCCAGGGTGCGTTTCGTGTCGGTCAACAACACTCATAGTTTTGGCCGATTCTGAACCGTTTCGTGGACTGTTACTCACCGTTCTGGGGTCCCAAAGTGATTTCCATGGTTATCGAACCCCAAGGTGCGCATACGTGTCGGTCATCAACACTCACAGTTTTGGCCAATTTTGGCCCGTTTCATGGACGATTTCTCACTGTTTTGGTGTCCGGAGTGATTTCCATGATTAACGAACCCCGGGGTGCGTTTACGTGACGGTCATCAACACCCACAATTTTGGCCGATTCTGGCCCGCTTCCTGGACTATTACTCGCTGTTTTGGGGTCCCGGAGTGATTTCCACGATTAACGATCCCCAGGGTGCGTTTACGTGTCGGTCTTCAAGACTCGCAGTTTTGGCCGATTCTAGCCCGTTTCGTGGACTATTACTCACTATTTTGGGGTCCCGGAGTAATTTCCACGATTAACGAAGCCCGGGGTGCGTTTATGTGTCGGTCTTCAACGCACGGTTTTTGTCGATTCTGACCTATTTCATGTACTATTACTCACCGTTTTGTGGTCTCAAAGTGATTTCCATGGTTGTTGAACCCCAAGGTGTGCTTACGTGTTGGTCGTCAAGACTTGCGGTTTGGGCCGATTCTAGCCCGTTTCGTGGACTATTACTCATTGTATTAGGGTCCCGGAGTGATTTCCATGATTAATGAACCCCGGGCTGCGTTTACGTGTCGGTCATCAACACTCACAATTTTGGCCGATTCTGGCCCGTTTCCTGGACTATTACTCACTGTTTTGGGGTCCCGGTGTGATTTCCATGATTAACGAACCCCGGGGTGCGTTTACGTGTCGGTCTTCAAGACTCACAGTTTTGGCCGATTCTAGACCGTTTCGGGGACTATTACTCACTGTTTTGGGGTCCCGGAGTAATTTCCACGATTAACAAATCCCGGGGTGCGTTTATGTGTCGGTCTTCAACACTCACGGTTTTTGTCGATTCTAACCTGTTTCATGGACTATTACTCACTGTTTTGTGGTCTCAAAGTGATTTCCATGGTTGTCGAACCCCAAGTTGTGCTTATGTGTTGGTCGTCAAGACTTGCAGTTTGGGCCGATTCTAGCCCGTTTCGTGGACTATTACTCAATGTTTTATGGTCCCAGAGTGATTTCCATGATTAACAAACCCCGGGGTGTGTTTACGTGTCGGTCTTCAACACTCGCGGTTTTTGTCGATTCTGGCCCGTTTCATGGACTATTACTCATTGTTTTGTGGTCCCAAAGCGATTTCCATGGTTGTCGAACCCAAAGGTGTGCTCACGTGTTGGTCGTCAAGACTCGCAGTTTGGGCCGATTCTGGCCCGTTTTTTGGACTATTACTCACTGCTTTGGGGTCCCGGAGTGATTTCCACGATTAACGAACCTAGAGTGCGTTTACGTGTCGGTCATCAACACTCGCGGTTTTTTAT
>NC_041387.1:21521114-21525155 GCF_002162155.2 Triticum dicoccoides
TGTGGGTCCCGGAGTGATTTCCACGATTAAGGAACCCCGGGGTGCGTTTACGTGTCGGTCATCAACATTGACAATTTTGGCCGATTCTGCTCCGCTTCGTGCACTATTACTTAACGTTTTGGGGTCCCAGAGCGATTTCCACAATTGACGATCCCCGGGGTGCGTGTACTTGTCCGTCATCAACACTCACAGTTTTGGCCAATTATGACCCGTTTTGTGGACTATTACTCACCATTTTGGGGTCCCGAGTCGATTTCCATAGTTGTTGAACCCCAAGGTGCGCATACGTGCCGGTCATCAACACTCACAGTTTTGGCCAATTCTGGCCCGTTTCTTGGACTATTACTCACTTTTTTGGGGTCCCGGAGTGATTTCCACGATTGACGAACCCCGGGGTGCGTTTATGTGTTGGTCGTCAACACTCGCGTTTTTGTCGATTCTTGCCTGTTTTGTGGGCTATTACTCACCGTTTTGGGTTCCCGAAGCGATTTCCATGGTTGTGAAAACCCAAGGTGCGCTTACGTGTTGGTCATTACTAATCACATTTTGGGCTGATTCTGCCCCGTTTCTTTGACTATTACTCACCGTTTTGGGGTCCTGAAGCGATTTCCACAATTAATGAACCCCGGGGTGCGTTTACGTGTTGGTCATCAACACTCGCGGTTTTTGTCGATTCTGAGCCGTTTCATGGACTATTACTGTTTTGCGGTCCCAAAGCGATTTCCATGGTTGTCGAACGCAAGATGTGCTTACGTGTTGGTCGTCAAGACTCGCAGTATGGGCCGATTCTGGATCGTCTCTTGGACTATTACTCGCCATTTTGGTGTCCCAAAATGATTTCCATAGTTGTTGAACCCCAAGGTGTGCTTACGTGTCGGTCATCAACACTCACAGTTTTAGCCTATTCTCGCCCGTTTCGTGGACTATTACTCACTGTTTTGGGGTCCCGGAGTGATTTCCACAATTGATGAACCTCGGGGTGCGTTTACATGTCGGTCATCAAGACTCATAGTTTTGGTCGATTCTGACCTGTTTCGTGGACTACTCAGTTTTGGGGTCCCGAAGTGATTTTCATGATTAACGAACCCCTGGGTGCATTTACGTGCCGGTCATTAACACTCGCAGTTTTTGTTGATTCTGAGCTGTCTTGTAGACTATTACTCACCGTTTTGTGGTCCCAAAGCGATTTCCATGGTTGTCGAACCCCAAGTTGTGCTTACGTGTTGGTCGTCAAGACTCGCTGTTTGGGCCGATTCTGGCCCGTTCTTTGGACTATTACTCACTATTTTGGGGTCCCGGAGTGTTCTCCTTGATTAACGAGCCCCGGGGTGCGTTTACGTGTCGGTCATCAACACTCACAGTGTTGGCCGATTTTGGCCCGTTTCGTGTTTTGGGGTCACGGAGTGGTTTCCACGATTAACGAACCCTAGGGCACGTTTTGTGTCGGTCAACAACACTCACAATTTTAACCGATTCTGGCCCGTTTCGGGTATTATTACTCACCGTTTTGGGGTCCCAAAGTGATTTCCATGGTTGTCGAACGGAAGGTGCGCATACGTGTCGGTCATCTACACTCACAGTTTTTGCCAATTTTTGCCCGTTTCATGGACGATTACTCACTGTTTTGGTGTCCTGGAGTGATTTCCATGACTAACGAACCGTGGGTTGCGTTTACGTGTCGGTCATGAACACCCACAATTTTGGCCGATTCTGGCCCGTTTCCTGGACTATTACTCACAGTTTGGGGTCCCGGAGTGATTTCCATGACTAATGAACCCGGGGGTGCGTTTACGTGTCAGTCTTCAAGACTCACAGTTTTGGCCGATTCTAGCCCGTTTCGTGGACTTTTACTCACTGTTTTGAGGTCCCAGAGTAATTTCCACGATTAACGAACCCCGGGGTGCATTTACGTGTCGATCTTGAACACTCACGGTTTTTGTCGATTCTGACCTGTTTCATGGACTATTACTCACCGTTTTGTGGTTTCCATGGTTGTCGAACCCCAAGGTGTGCTTACGTGTTGGTCGTCATGACTTGCAGTTTGGGCCGATTCTAGCCCGTTTCGTGGACTATTACTCATTGTTTTAGGGTCCCGGAGTGATTTCCATCATTAACGAACCCTGGGGTGCGTTTACGTGTCGGTCTTCAACACTCACGGTTTTTGTCGATTCTGGCCTGTTTCATGGATTATTACTCACTGTTTTGTGGTCCCAAAGCGATTTCCATGGTTGTCGAACCCCAAGGTGTGCTTACGTGTTGGTCGTCAAGACTCGCAGTTGGGGCCGATTATGGCCCGTTTCTTGGACTATTACTCACTATTTGGGGGCCCCGGAGTGATTTCCACGATTAACAAACCCCGGGGTGCGTTTACGTGTTGGTCGTCAACACTCGCGGTTTTTGTTGATTCTGAGCCGTTTCGTGGACTATTACTCATCGTTTTGCGGTCCCAAAGCGATTTCCATGGTTGTCGAACCCAAGATGTGCTTACGTGTTGGTCGCCAAGACTCGCAGTATGGGCCGATTTTGGCCCGTTTCGTGGACTATTACTCACTGTTTTGTGGTCCTGGTGTGGTTTCCACGATTAACAGACCCCGGGGTACGTTTATGTGTCGGTCATCAACACTCATAGTTTTCGCTGATTCTGGCCCGTTTCATGGACTATTACTCATCGTTTTGGGGTCCCAAAGCGATTTCCAAGGTTGTTGAACCCCAAGGTACGCGGACGTGTCGGTCATCAACAATCACAGTTTTGGCCGATTTTGGCCCGTTTCGTGGACTATTACTCACTGTTTTGTGGGTCCCGGAGTGATTTCCACGATTAAGGAACCCCGGGGTGCGTTTACGTGTCGGTCATCAACATTGACACTTTTGGCTGATTCTGGTCCGCTTCGTGCACTATTACTGATGTTTTGGGGTCCCAGAGCGATTTCCACGATTGACGATCCCTGGGGTGCGTGTACGTGTCCGTCGTCAACACTCACAGTTTTGGCCAATTATGACCCGTTTCGTGGACTATTACTCACCATTTTGGGGTCCCGAGTCAATTTCCATAGTTGTTGAACCCCAAGGTGCGCATACGTGCCGGTCATCAACACTCACAGTTTTGGCCAATTCTGGCCCGTTTCTTGGACTATTACTCACTTTTTTGGGGTCCGGGAGTGATTTCGACGATTGATGAGCCCCGGGGTGCGTTTACATGTTGGTCGTCAACACTCGCGTTTTTTATCGATTCTGGCCTGTTTTGTGGACTATTACTCACCGTTTTGGGTTCCCGAAGCGATTTCCATGGTTGTGAAACCCCAAGGTGCGCTTACGTGTTGGTCATTACTAATCGCATTTTGGGCTGATTCTGGCCCGTTTCTTTGACTATTACTCACTGTTTTGGGGTCCCAAAGCGATTTCCACAATTAATGAACCCCGGGGTGCGTTCACGTGTTGGTCATCAACACTAACGGTTTTTGTCGATTCTGAGCCGTTTCGTGGACTATTACTCACCATTTTGCGATCCCAAAGCGATTTGCATGGTTGTCGAACCCAAGATGTGCTTATGTGTTGGTCGTCAAAACTCGCAGTATGGGCCAATTCTGGCCCGTCTCTTGGACTATTACTCGCCATTTTGGGGTCCCAAAATGAATTCCATAGTTGTTGAACCCCAAGGTGTGCTTACGTGTCAGTCATCAACACTCATAGTTTTAGCCTATTCTGACCCGTTTCGTGGACTATTACTCACTGTTTTGGGGTCCCGGAGTGATTTCCACAATTAACGAACCTCGGGATGCGTTTACGTGTCTGTCATCAAGACTCACAGTTTTGGTCGATTCTGGCCTATTTCGTGGACTACTCAGTTTTGGGGTCCCGAAGTGATTTTCATGATTAACGAACCCCGGGGTGCGTTTACGTGTCGGTCATTAACACTCACAGTGTTGGCCGATTTTGGCCCGTTTCGTGTTTTGGGGTCGCGGAGTGGTTTCCACGATTAACAAACCCTAGGGTGCGTTTCGTGCCGGATAACAACACTCACAGTTTTGACCGATTCTGGCC
>NC_041387.1:21525323-21527667 GCF_002162155.2 Triticum dicoccoides
TATTACTCACTGTTTTGTGGGTCCCGGAGTGATTTCCACGATTAAGGAACCCCGGGGTGCGTTTACGTGTCGGTCATCAACATTGACACTTTTGGCTGATTCTGGTCCGCTTCGTGCACTATTACTGATGTTTTGGGGTCCCAGAGCGATTTCCACGATTGACGATCCCTGGGGTGCGTGTACGTGTCCGTCGTCAACACTCACAGTTTTGGCCAATTATGACCCGTTTCGTGGACTATTACTCACCATTTTGGGGTCCCGAGTCAATTTCCATAGTTGTTGAACCCCAAGGTGCGCATACGTGCCGGTCATCAACACTCACAGTTTTGGCCAATTCTGGCCCGTTTCTTGGACTATTACTCACTTTTTTGGGGTCCGGGAGTGATTTCGACGATTGACGAGCCCCGGGGTGCGTTTACATGTTGGTCGTCAACACTCGCGTTTTTTATCGATTCTGGCCTGTTTTGTGGACTATTACTCACCGTTTTGGGTTCCCGAAGTGATTTCCATGGTTGTGAAACCCCAAGGTGCGCTTACGTGTTGGTCATTACTAATCGCATTTTGGGCTGATTCTGGCCCGTTTCTTTGACTATTACTCACCGTTTTGGGGTCCCGAAGAGATTTCCACAATTAATGAACCCCGGGGTGCGTTCACGTGTTGGTCATCAACACTAACGGTTTTTGTCGATTCTGAGCCGTTTCGTGGACTATTACTCACCATTTTGCGGTCCCAAAGCGATTTGCATGGTTGTCGAACCCAAGATGTGCTTATGTGTTGGTCGTCAAAACTCGCAGTATGGGCCAATTCTGGCCCGTCTCTTGGACTATTACTCGCCATTTTGGGGTCCCAAAATGAATTCCATAGTTGTTGAACCCCAAGGTGTGCTTACGTGTCAGTCATCAACACTCATAGTTTTAGCCTATTCTGACCCGTTTCGTGGACAATTACTCACTGTTTTGGGGTCCCGGAGTGATTTCCACAATTAACGAACCTCGGGATGCGTTTACGTGTCTGTCATCAAGACTCACAGTTTTGGTCGATTCTGGCCTATTTCGTGGACTACTCAGTTTTAGGGTCCCGAAGTGATTTTCATGATTAACGAACCCCGGGGTGCGTTTACGTGTCGGTCATTAACACTCACAGTGTTGGCCGATTTTGGCCCGTTTCGTGTTTTGGGGTCGCGGAGTGGTTTCCACGATTAACAAACCCTAGGGTGCGTTTCGTGCCGGATAACAACACTCACAGTTTTGACCGATTCTGGCCCGTTTCGTGGATTGTTACTCACCATTTTGGGGTCCCAAAGTGATTTCCATGGTTGTCGAACCCCAAGGTGCGCATTCGTGTCGGTCATCTACACTCACAATTTTGGCCAATTTTCGCCCTTTTCATGGACGACTACTCACTGTTTTGGTGTCCCGGAGTGATTTCCATGATTAACGAACCCCGGGGTGCGTTTACGTGTCGGTCATCAACACCCATAGTTTTGGCCGATTCTGGCCCGTTTCGGGGTGCGTTTACGTGTCGGTCATCAACACCCACAGTTTTCGCCGATTCTGGCCCGTTTCCTGGACTATTACTCACTGTTTTGGGGTCCCGGAGTGATTTCCATGATTAACGAACCCCATGGTGCGTTGACGTGTCGGTCTTCAAGACTCGCAGTTTTGGCCGATTCTAGCCCGTTTCGTGGACTATTGATCACATTTTTGGGGTTCCGGAGTAATTTCCACAATTAACGAACCCCGAGGTGCGTTTACGTGTCGGTCTTCAACACTCATGGTTTTTTAAGATTCTGACCTGTTTCATGGACTATTACTCACCGTTTTGTGGTCTCAAAGTGATTTCCATGGTTGTCGAACCCCAAGGTGTGCTTACATGTTGGTCGTCAAGACTTGTAGTTTGGGCCGATTCTAGCCCGTTTCGTGGACTATTACTCATTGTTTTAGGGTCCCGGAGTGATTTCCATGATTAACGAACCACGGGGTGCGTTTACATGTCGGTCTTCAACACTCACAATTTTGGCCGATTCTGGCCCGTTTCCTGGACTATTACTCACTGTTTTGGGGTCCCGGTGTGATTTCCATGATTAACGAACCCCGGGGTGCGTTTACGTGTCGGTCTTCAAGACTCACAGTTTTGGCCGATTCTAGACCGTTTCGGGGACTATTACTCACTGTTTTGGGGTCCCGGAGTAATTTCCACGATTAACAAATCCCGGGGTGCGTTTATGTGTCGGTCTTCAACACTCACGGTTTTTGTCGATTCTAACCTGTTTCATGGACTATTACTCACTGTTTTGTGGTCTCAAAGTGATTTCCATGGTTGTCGAACCCCAAGGTGTGCTTA
>NC_041387.1:21527677-21555769 GCF_002162155.2 Triticum dicoccoides
CATGATTAACGAACCCCGGGGTGCGTTTACATGTCGGTCTTCAACACTCGCGGTTTTTGTCGATTCTGGCCCGTTTCATGGATTATTACTCACCGTTATGGGGTCCCAAAGTGATTTCCATGGTTGTCAAACCCCAAGGTGTGCTTACGTGTTGGTCATCAAGACTCGTAGTTTGGGCCGATTCTGACCCGTTTCTTCGACTATTACTCACTATTTTAGGGTCCCGGAGTGATTTCCACGATTAACGGACCCCGGGGTGCGTTTACGTGTCGGTCATCAACAGTCGCGGTTTTTATCGATTTTGAGCCGTTTCGTGTACTATTACTCAGCATTTTGGGGTCCAGAGCGATTCCATGGTTGTCGATCCCCGGGGTGCGTGTACGTGTCCGTCGTCAACACTCACAGTTTTGGCCAATTGTGACCCGTTTCGTGGACTATTACTCACCATTTTGGGGTCCCGAGTCGATTTCCATAGTTGTTGAACCCCAAGGTGCGCATACGTGCCTGTTATAAATACACAGTTTTGGCCGATTCTGGCCCGTTTCTTTGACTTCTACTCACTTTTTTGGGGTGCCGGAGTGAGTTCCACGATTGACGAACCCCGGGGTGCGTTTATGTGTTGGTCGTCAGCACTCGCGGTTTTTGTCGATTCTGGCCTGTTTTGTGGACTATTACTCACCGTTTTGGGTTCCCGAAGCGATTTCCATGGTTGTAAAACCCCAAGGTGCGCTTACGTGTCGGTCATTACCAATCGCATTTTGGGCTGATTCTGGCCCGTTTATTAGACTATTACTCACCGTTTTAGGTTCCCGAAGCGATTTCCAGAATTAATGAAACTCGGGGTGCGTTTACGTGTCGGTCACGAACACTCGCGGTTTTTGTCAATTCTGAGCCGTCTCGTAGACTATTACTCACCGTTTTGTGATCCCAAAGCGATTTCCATGGTTGCCGAACGCCAAGGTGTGCTTACGTGTTGGTCGTCAAGACTCGTTGTTTGGGCCGACTCTGGCCTGTTTATTCGACTATTACTCACTATTTTATGGTCCTGGAGTAATTTCCATGATTAACGAGACCTAGGGTGCGTTTACGTGTCGGTCATCAACACTCACTGTGTTGGCCGATTTTGGCCCGTCTCGTGTTTTGGGGTCGCGGAGTGATTGCCACGATTAACGAACCCCAGGGTGCGTTTCGTGTCGGTCAACAACACTCACTGTTTTGGCCGATTCTGGACCGTTTCGTGGACTATTACTCACCGTTTTGGGGTCCCAAAGTGATTTCCATGGTTGTCGAACCCCAAGGTGCGCATACGTGTCGGTCATCACCACTCACAGTTTTGGCCAATTTTGGCCCGTTTCATGGACCATTACTCATTGTTTTGGTGTCCCGGAGTGATTTCCATGATTAACGAACCCCGGGGTGCGTTTACGTGTCGGTCATCAACACCCATAATTTTGGCAGATTCTGGCCCGTTTCCTGGAATATTACTCACTGTTTTGGGGTCCCGGAGTGATTTCCATGATTAACAAACCCCGGGGTGCGTTTACGTGTCGGTCTTCAAGACTCGCAGTTTTGGCCGATTCTAGCCCGTTTCATTGACTATTACTCAATGTTTTGGGGTCCCGGAGTAATTTCCACGATTAACGAACCCCGGGGTGCGTTTATGTGTCGGTCTTCAACACTCACGGTTTTTGTCTATTTTGACCTGTTTCATGGACTATTACTCACCGTTTTGAGGTCTCAAAGTGATTTCCATGGTTGTCGAACCCCAAGGTGTCCTTACGTGTTGGTCGTCAAGACTTGCAGTTTGTGCCGATTCTAGCCCGTTTTGTGGACTATTACTCATTGTTTTAAAGTCCCAGAGTGATTTCCGTGATTAACGAACCCCGGGGTGCGTTTACGTGTCGGTCATCAACACTCACAATTTTGGCGGATTCTGGCCCATTTCCTGGACTATTACTCACTGATTTGGGGTCCCGGTGTGATTTCCATGATTAACGAACCCCGGGGTGCGTTTACGTGTCGGTCTTCAAGACTCACAGTTTTGGCCGATTCTAGCCCGTTTCGTGGACTATTACTCACTGTTTTGGGGTCCCGGAGTAATTTCCACGATTAACAAACCCCGGGGTGCGTTTATGTGTCGGTCTTCAACACTCACGGTTTTTTGTCGATTCTAACCTGTTTCATGGACTATTACTCACCGTTTTGTGGTCTCAAAGTGATTTCTATGGTTATCGAACCCCAAGGTGTGCTTACGTGTTGGTCGTCAAGACTTGCAGTTTGGGCTGATTCTAGCACGTTTCGTGGACTATTACTCATTGTTTTAGGGTCCCGGAGTGATTTCCATGATTAACAAACCCCGGGGTGCGTTTATGTGTCGGTCTTCAACACTCACGGTTTTTGTCGATTCTGGCCCGTTTTATGGACTATTACTCATTGTTTTGTGGTCCCAAAGCGATTTCCATGGTTGTCGAACCCAAAGGTGAGCTTACGTGTTGGTCGTCAAGACTCGCAGTTTGGGCCTATTCTGGCCCGTTTCTTGGACTATTACTCACTGCTTTGGGGTCCCGGAATGATTTCCACGATTAGCGAACCCCGGAGTGCGGTTACGTGTCGGTCATCAACACTCGCGGTTTTTTGTCGATTCTAAGCCGTTTCGTGGACTATTACTCACCGTTTTGCGGTCCCAAAGCGATTTCCATGGTTGTCGAACTCAAGATGTGCTTACGTGTTGGTCGTCAAGACTCGCAGTATGGGCCGATTCTGAGCCGTTTCGTGGACTATTACTCACCATTTTGGGGTCCCAAAGCGATTTCCATAGTTGTTGAACCCCAAGGTGCGCTGACGTGTCGGACATCAACACTCGCAGTTTTAGCCTGTTCTGGCCCATTTACTCACTGTTTTGGGGTCCCCCAGTGATTTCCACAATTAACGAACCTCGAGGTGCATTTACATGTCGGTCATCAACACTCACAGTTTTGGTCGATTCTGGCCTGTTTCGTGGACTACTCAGATATGGGGTCCCGAAGTGATTTTCATGATTAATGAACCCCGGGGTGCGTTCACGTGTCGGTCATTAACACTTGCTGTTTCTGTCGATTCTGAGCGTTCTCGTAGACTATTACTCACCGTTTTGTGGCTTAAGGCGATTTCCATGGTTGTCGAACCCCAAGGTGTGCTTATGTGTTGGTCGTCAAGACTCGCTGTTTGGCCGATTCTGGCCCGTTTGTTGGACTATTACTCACTATTTTGGGGTCCCGAAGTGATTTCCATGATTAACAAGCCCCGGGGTGCGCTTACGTGTCGGGCATCAACACTCACAGTGTTGGTCGATTTTGGCCCGTTTTGTGTTTTGGGGTCGCGGAGTGATTTCCACGATTAACGAACCCCGGGGTGCGTTTCGTGTTGGTCAACAACACTCACAGTTTTGGCCGATTCTGGCCCGTATCGTGGAGTATTACTCACCGTTTCCATGGTTGTCGAACCCCAAGGTGCGCATACGTGTCGGTCATCAACACTCATAGTTTTGGCCAATTTTGGCCCGTTTCATGGACGATTTCTCACTGTTCTGGTGTCCCGGAGTGATTTCCATGATTAACGAACCCCAGGGTGCATTTACATGTCGGTCATCAACACTTACAATTGTGGCCGATTCTGGCCCGTTTCGTGGACTATTACTCGCAGTTTTGGGGTTTCGGAGTGATTTGCATGACTAACGAATCCCTGGGTGCGTTTACCTGTCGGTATTCAAGACTCACAGTTTTGGCCGATTCTAGCCTGTTTCGTGGTCTATTACTCACTGTTTTGAGGTCCCGGAGTAATTTCCACGATTAACGAACCCCAGGGTGCGTTTACGTGTCGATCTTGTACACTCACGGTTTTTGTCGATTCTGACCTGTTTCATGGACTATTACTCATCGTTTTGTGGTCTCAAAGTGATTTCCATGGTTGTCGAACCCCAAGGTGTGCTTACGTGTTGGTCATTAAGACTTGCAGTTTGGGCCGATTCTAGCCCGTTTCATGGACTATTACTCATAGTTTTAGGGTCCCGGAGTGATTTCCATGATTAACGAACCCCAGGGTGCGTTTACTGTTGGGGAATGTAGCAGAAATTCAAAATATTCCTACGTGTCACCAAGATCTATCTATGGAGAAACCAGCAACGAGGGGAAGAAGAGTGCATCTACATACCCTTGTAGATCGCTAAGCAGAAGCGTTCAAGAGAACGGTGTTAAAGGAGTTGTACTCGTCGTGATCCAAATCACCGGAGATCCTAGCGCCGAACGGACGACACCTCCGCGTTCAACACACGTACAGCCCGGTGACGTCTCCCACGCCTTGATCCAGCAAGGAGAGAGGGAGAGGTTGAGGAAGACTCCATCCAGCAGCAGCACAATGGCATGGTGGTGATGGAGGAGCGTGGTAGTCCAGCAGGGCTTCGCCAAGCACCGCGGGAGAGGAGGGGTAAGAGAGGTAGGGCTGCACCAAGAGGGAGAGGTTCTCGCGTCTCTGGCAGCCCCAAAACCCCCACTATTTATAGGGGAAGGGGAGGGGGCTGCACCCCCTCTAGGGTTCCCTCCCCAGGGGTGGCGGCAGCCCCCAGATGCCATCTGGTGGCGGCCAGAAGGGGGAGAGGGGGGAGGCGCACCTAGGGTGGGCCTTAGGGCCCATCTGCCTAGGGTTTGCCCCCTTCCCCACTTCCCTGCGCCTTGGGCCCTGTGGGGGGGCGCACCTGTCCACCTGGGGCTGGTACCCTCCCACACTTGGCCCATGAAGCCCTTCAGGGTTGGTGGCCCCACTTGGTGGACCCCCGGGACCCTCCCGGTGGTCCCGGTACGTTACCGAAAAAACCCGAAACTTTTTCGGTGACCAAAACAGGACTTCCCATATATAAATCTTTACCTCCGGACCATTCCGGAACTCCTCGAGACGTCCGGGATCTCATCCGGGACTCCGAACAACATTCAGTAACCACATACAAACTTCCTTTATAACCCTAGCGTCATCGAACCTTAAGTGTGTAGACCCTACGGGTTCGGGAACCATGCAGACATGATCGAGACGTTCTCCGGTCAATAACCAACAGCGGGATCTGGATACCCATGTTGGCTCCCACATGTTCCACGATGATCTCATCGGATGAACCACGATGTCAAGGACTCAATCGATCCCGTATACAATTCCCTTTGTCTAACGGTATTGTACTTGCCCGAGATTCGATCGTTGGTATGCCGATACCTAGTTCAATCTCATTACCGGCAAGTCTCTTTACTCGTTCCGTAACACATCATCCCGTGATCAACCCTTTGATCACATTGTGCACATTATGATGATGTCCTACCTAGTGGGCCCAGAGATACCTCTCCGTTTACACGGAGTGACAAATCCCAGTCTCGATTCGTGCCAACCCAACAGACACTTCCGGAGATACCTGTAGTGCACCTTTACAGCCACCCAGTTACGTTGTGACGTTTGGTACACCCAAAGCATTCCTACGGTATCCGGGAGTTGCACAATCTCATGGTCTAAGGAAATGATACTTGACATTAGAAAAGCTTTAGCATACAAACTACGATCTTTGTGCTAGGCTTAGGATTGGGTCTTGTCCATCACATCATTCTTCTAATGATGTGATCCCGTTATCAACGACATCCAATGTCCATGGTTAGGAAACCGTAACCATCTATTGATCAACGAGCTAGTCAACAGAGACTTACTAGGGACATGGTGTTGTCTGTGTATCCACACATGTATATGAGTTTCCTTTCAATACAATTATAGCATGGATAATAAACGATTATCATGAACAAGGAAATATAATAATAACTAATTTATTATTGCCTCTAGGGCATATTTCCAACATTTACGTGTCGGTCTTCAACACTCACGGTTTTTCTCGATTCTGGCCTGTTTCATGGATTATTACTCACCGTTTTGTGGTCCCAAAGCGATTTCCATGGTTGTCGAACCCCAAGGTGTTCTTACGTGTTGGTCATCAAGACTCTTAGTTGGGGCCGATTATGGCCCGTTTCTTGGACTATTACTCACTGTTTTGGGGTCCCGGAGTGATTTCCACAATTAACGAACCCCGGGGTGCGTTTACGTGTCGGTCATCAACACTCGCGGTTTTTGTTGATTCTGAGCCGTTTCGTGGACTATTACTCACCGTTTTGCGGTTCCAAAGTGATTTCCATGGTTGTCGAACCCAAGATGTGCTTACGTGTTGGTCGTCAAGACTCGCTGTATGGGCCGATTCTGGCCCGTTTCATGGACTATTACTCACTGTTTTGTGGTCTTGGAGTGATTTCCACGATTAGCAGACCCTGGGGTGCGTTTACGTGTCGGTCATCAACCACTACTAGGGAAAATCCTAGCAGCAGCATGGGTTTTGGCCCTCTCAGTAGCGCGGGTACCGGCGCTACTAATAAGGCGCTACAGCTAACGTATAGCAGTAGCGCCTGTTGACCCACGCTACTGCTACTGATGAATAGCTGTAGCGCTCTTTGGAAATCGGCGCTACTGATATTATCTGCAACGCTTTTCAGTAGGAAGCGCTACTGGTAAGTCGGCGCTACTGCTAAATTTCCCCCCTCGCTACTACTAGTTTTATTAGTTTTTTTCCTGCATATTTGTTTTTATTTGTTTTGTATTTGAATAGGTTTTATACAATAATCTTTAGCATATCATCCACATACAAATGTAATCATAGCATATACATACAATTAGTCTCATCAAATCATGTCATCATCATAATCATCATCCAACACAAAGTGGTCTCTCGTCATCAATCTCGAAAATAGCGATACAAGTCTCGATTACTTGCAAATACATCGTCATCCATCTAAACAATGATATACGCGAGAATAGCTATCACTTTGAGTACATGAGTTCATATCCCTCTCTCGCATTAGCGTGAACCTAAACTAAGTACTGCGTGTCGCTCGGAAACCGAAAACCGGTACACCTGGGCCTGACACTCCGGCCACTTGTCGTATATATACTCCTGGCGTAGCACTTCTTCGCCATCTATGATCTATGCACCTGCATCATCACATGAGTCGATGATATGCAACATATATAGTTGAGCAACAGAAAGAGACAGACTTGGCAAAAATAGAAACAACATATCATAAGCATAAATAACAAAGTTCATCGTACCCAAAATGACCTAACTAGAGTGATTTTCGCTAGTCTAGGAGGAGGACGGTTTAATTACATCACAAATAAAGTTTCACCGTGCATAACTCAAAGTTTTGTCATAAAAGAAAGTATGGACTAAACGGACACATTGTCATATATCGACAATCACTCCATCATGTCGTGCCATCCATCCGTGTCAGGGAGATAGTCATCAAGCTTAGTGAAAGGCTTCATGTCGAGACGCTAGGAGGCTATCCATGTTCGGACGTCTTCCCGCGACATTTTTCCTTCTGCATGGAACATCCTTGTTTTTCCGACGACCTCATTCATGATGATTTGGGCAAGTTCACGCTGGATGTTGTAGAACTCAGCTCGAAGTCGATGATCCTCGATATCTCCTATGTCCTTTGCCCATTGCAGAATATGGGCATCGCCAGATCTAGGTGCCATGTGAAAGTTCTGGTGATCCCGTCTGTACTCCAGCATGTGGTGTAGGACATAGAATCCATCATTAAGAGAATCGTTCGGTTGCTGGATGCAGCAGAAGTTGGTCCTATGGCTGAAGGCGGCCCTGCCGCCCCTTCTCTTCTTGTCCCTAACCTCTCCACCCCTTGCTTGGTAGTAAAACATAGCACTGTCGAGAACATCTTTGATGTGGGGGTAATCCTTTTTGTGAATGTTCTTCGACGAGTCCAAGTAAAGAGCGTGGGAGAATCAGGGGTAGAGGATGATGAGGACGGCGCGCCCGCCGCTGCGCAAAATAAGTACACCTCAAATTAATTAGCCTCCACCATGCAAATGAATTATTGAAATCGAAGGAAGGATAGCAGCACGGATGACTTACACGGGATGATAAGGCACGAGAATCGCCTCCTTGTCCTTATTGGCGAGCATGAAACTGACGATGTAATCCCTCGCGTATTCACGATGCTGTGCACAGACTCCCAAGAAGCCCTCGTGCATGTAGTACGGGTCAGCGACACAGATAAAACGTATCTGCTCAACCCCAATGATGTAGTTCATGTGCAAGGCATAAAGGCGGACACACGTAAAATCCAACTTCTTCACGTGAAACATGTCGAATATGTAATCGAATCGGAGGAAGAACTTATCCGCAGGGAAGCCGTCGACGTACGACATTTGCCGCGGAACGTTAACCACGTAGAGTGGGTATCCTGGATCTTTCGAGGCGATGAGGCCTTTCTCTACCCGCAACACATCGTCATGAAGTCTCCTTAGATCGCCGAATCTGGCCCGTAGCGCTGTTTCAGGTAGGATTGGTCGACCGGGGATATGCCATTTATCAGCATCAGGGATATCTACACGGTCCTGTAGCCGAGGATGCTGAGGCGGCTGGATCATAGAATCAACTTTTTTGCCTTTCCTCGCTCTCTTCCTAGGCTTCTTTACCACCGGATGGTCGTCAATAATACGTTGAGACGGTAATTCAGGCACCGACTCATGATGGTCAAACCCTGAGGAGGCGCCAGTATAGACATACTGTTCAGCACCATCGTCATCCTCATCCTCATCCATGGCGACGTCATCAGCGACTAATGAAGCCACCTGCTTACCCCGTCCGCTATCACCCAACCCGACACCCGACGCTAATTGGGTAGGTGGGGTGTTGATGTTCATACCTTGCTAAGGCTGCGTGCTCGTGGGTGTGCTCCCGGCCGCCTCTAGACGAAGCAGACTCTTTGGCCACAACAGGACCCACCCATTGCAACAATCACCAAGCCGCCGCGGGGTCTCGTTGTCATCCCCCACTAGTATTAGAGGAGGCAAATTCTCGTGGCCCGGTTTGACACTGGCCACGGAAACCCTGAAGACGTTTGGGGAGATCGACCGGCTGTGGAACAATGGTTCCTTCGGCTCCATTATCGTCCCCTTCCCCACGTCCACCTTCTGTTCACCGATGGTGTACAATATGGTGCACGGGGTTTTGTCGGCCTGCAAAGAAAAGTCTATGACGTGAGACATCCGAAAGGCAACGAAAACGGGAGATTATACATTTATATTGAAGGGGGCCGGTGTGGCAGATACCGTGAAGGCGTCGAGCTCAGCCAAAGAGGAGGCACCACCGAGCACGTCCGGTGCGGGAGCCGGTGCGAGAGCAGGTGCGGGAGCAGGTGTGGGAGCCGGTGCGGGAGCAGGTGGGGCCAAGAAGTCAGCAAGGGGAAAGTCCTCTGCATTTTTTCTGGATTTTGCCTTGTCCAAGTGTAAACGCCGTCACCAAGGAAGTAGATATATCTGCAATCGCCTGTTTTGCGGCAGCTACCGCTGTCCCGACTGTCTGAGATGATTTCTTCTCAACCGCAATCTCAACCTTCTTGTCGATGCTTTCTTCAGTTAACCTCCGTCTTTCCTTTTTCTCCTCCGTGGTCTCACGGTAGTACTTCTTCCCCGTGGCGCCGTCTCTGACACCGTGCACGCGTCCATACGACGGTCGAGTATCCACCGGTTGTTGTTTCAATATGTTCAACGCCCGGTTGAATGGAGTGTCCCACTTGGGCGTCGCCAATGCCTCAGATGGCGAATCGCTTTCGGCCGCAATCCGGTGCTGCTCTCTCTGCAAAATGCACAAGGATCATTTACAAATATGACTAACGTGTGCAGTCGAATTGATCAGAAACTAAAATTACCAGCAGTCTCATGAACTCCGTAATGACCGGTGTTGTCTCGTAAACCCTCTTCACTGGGTCCCAACGGTGCTGGGCCCTCAGGACGTCACGCTCTTGCGGGACGGTGAAATCCGCCAAGGGGTCTGGGATGCCCAGACTCGCGGCTTCCGCGTCCTCCTTGGCCCATTTGGACCTCTTTCCGCCGTAACCACGGCTTCCGAGGTGGTGGGTCCCAATGTTCCTCTTTTGAAGCCCCTTCATGTACTTAGACTTTTGTTTGGCAGCTTCGGCCTCGCAAGCCTCCTTGAATATTTGAAACTACTCTTCCGTGATTGTCAGACTATCCTTTACAATCTCAGAGTAGGGTTCCCCGTCGTTGATCTTTGCTTTCACTCGATTTTTCCAGGCGGCCAACGCGTTGCTAAACTTGGTCATGGCATGTTTGTTTATCTTCTTCATTGTCGGGTCCTTGTCTGGATCTTCATAATCCTTCTCATTCCAGCCCGGGAACAAGAATATCTGGTGAAACTTCTTTAGGAGGGAGCTCCTCATATTCTCTATCTTCTTTAGATTCTCATCGTTGATGGTGGCGGTTGTCCGTATGATGCAGCCTATTTGATTGCCGTAGCACGCGCGCGCTTCCTCAGGCGCCTTTGGCTCAAAATTGCCGTCGTCCACCTCCGTGACCACTAGTCTAGTAGTCCTGAGTTTGTTAGGAACTCGTTGCCTCTTTGCTTTCGGTTCTACACTGGCTCCGCTCCCCGAGGAAGCACCGGTCTCAGCGCCGGTCTCGATGCCGGTCTGAATCTCAGTGCCGGTCTCAGTCTCAGCACCGGTCTGCGTGTCGGTCTCAGCACCAGTCTGCGTGTCGGTCTCAGTCCCCGAGGCCACCGGTGGGCCCAGCAATAACATCTGTTGATCGTCGGTAAGGCTAAAAAATTCGTCTACCGCCCGGTAGACGTCGTCGCAATCACCAGAACCCTGTACTTCATCGTTGCTAGCCATGTTTCCTATGATTAAATCTAGTCAATTAATTCTAGACCTAATAAAATGAATAATGACATAAAAAAGGACTATTGTTTTGCAGGAATGTTGACTCCTTCCTGGTGCGGCAAATCCCGGGCACTCGATCCGTCCTAGTTTGTAGCACAAGTCATGCCGAAATTCACGGGAAATTTCGGCATGACCTTTGCTAAAAAGTGGACAAATCGAGAACCTAAAATTTGCCGGAACAAAAATGAATCAACATTCCGGCAACACATAGGCCACTCAGCATCATTCCCTGGAAACAACAAAGCCACTTGGGCACCATCGGACAACTTCAATGAAAAGATATAACATGACCACTTCAATGAAAAATAAAATTTTCCTAAATTCTTTTCCTTGAAAATAGTGGTCTTCTCAAAAATCAAAAACCTTTGCCAATCTACTTAACCTAGCTTGTTAATCCAACGAACCAAATTAACCTACCTTTTTTAACCTAGTTAGTTAATCTAGTTTACCTAGATAATTAACCCTAATTAAACTAGTTAACGCAGCTAGTTCTCTGTCAAAGCCTAAAATAAATTTTTGCACTAATTAACCTGGATAATTAACCTAATTAAACTAGTTAACCTGACTAGTTCTCTGTCAAAGCCCTAACTAAGTTTTTGCACTAACCTAGATAATTAACCTAATTAAACTAGTTAACCTAACTACTTCTCTGTCAAAGCCCTAACTAAATTTTTGCCCTAACCTAGATAATTAACCTAATTAAACTGGCTAACCTATGCATGAGAGAGAGAGGAGGGGTGGGGGCTTACAGATGATGGCTCCGGTGGTGGCGACGGAGGCAGTGGTGGCGAGGGAGGCAAGGGCGTCTCCGGTGACGGCGAGGGAGGCAGGGGCGTCTCCGGTGATGGTGAGAGAGGCAGGGGCGTCTCCGATGACGGCGAGGATGGTGGCGTCGACGGCGGCTCCGGTGGCGTTGACGAGGCCGCGCGGCTCCGTGGTGTTGGGGGCGGCTCCGGTGTCGTCGACGGCGCACGGCTCTGGTGGCGTCGACGTCGGCGGCGAAGTGGGGCGACGGTGAATCGGGGAGACGGCGGCACGCGGGGTGGGTTGAGGGATTTGGGGGAGAAGTGGCCGGGGGGAAACAGTTTTTTGGTTAAGTCAAACTTAGCGGTAGCGCGTTTCGCAAAACGCGCTATCGGTAAGATAGCTATAGCGGTTTTTGCAAAACGCGCTGCTGGTATAGCTATGTAAATTTCTTCCTTTTTTAATTTCCTTTTCTGTTTCTATAACGGGGGTCTAGGACACGCGCTGCAACTACGTTAGCTATCGCGCCTCTTACAAACACACGCTGCTGCTATGCCTTCCTCTGATTTTTCGCTTTTTCGTTTATTTTGCTTTACATTTTATTTTTTCCTTTCTCCTTTTTCTATTTCTTTCATTTTCATGTACTTTTCTATTTGTTTTTCATCTTATTTTATTTCCGTTAGTAGTAGCGCTCTTCCCTGGAAACGCACTGCTCATTATGCCCTAGCGGTAGCGCGTTTCATCTAAGCCCGCTACTGCTATTCGTAGCCTATCATTCTGCCAATGGGAATATTAGTAGTAGCGCTTTCGCGACTACCAGCGCTACTGCTATGTTTGTATCTGTAGCGCGGTTTCTCTTAAATCGCTACTGCTATATAGCACTAGCGCTCTTTTTTGACCCGCGCTGTTGCTAAATTTCTGTGTATAAGGTTTTCGCTAGTAGTGAACACTCATAGTTTTGGCTGATTCTGGCCCGTTTCGTGGACTATTACTCATCGTTTTGGGTCCCAAAGCGATTTTCATGGTTGTCGAACCCCAAGGTACGCGTACGTGTCGGTCATCAACACTCACAGTTTTGGCCGATTTTGGCCCGTTTCGTGGACTATTACTCACTGTTTTGTGGGTTCTGGAGTGATTTCCACGATTAAGGAACCCATGGGTGCGTTTACATGTCGGTCATCAACATTGACAATTTTGGCCGATTCTGGTCCGCTTCATGCACTATTACTCAGCGTTTTGGGGTCCCAGAGCGATTTCCACGATTGACGATCCCCGGGGTGCGTGTACATGTCCGTCGTCAACACTCACAGTTTTTGCCAATTATGACCCGTTTCGTGGACTATTTCTCACCATTTTGGGGTCCCGAGTCGATTTCCATAGTTGTTGAACCCCAAGGTGCACATATGTGCTAGTTATAAACACTCACAGTTTTGGCCAATTCTGGCCCATTTCTTGGACTATTACTCACTTTTTTGGGGTCCCGAGTGATTTCCACGATTGACGAACCCCGGGGTGCGTTTACGTGTTGGTCGTCAACACTCGCGGTGTTTGTCGATTCTGGCCTGTTTTGTGGACTATTACTCACCGTTTTGGGTTCCCGAAGCAATTTCCATGGTTGTGAAACCCCAAAGTGCTCTTACGTGTCGGTCAACACCAATCGCTTTTCAGGCTGATTCGGGCCCATTTCTTAGACTATTACTCACCGTTTTGGGGTCCCGAAGCGATTTCCACAATTAATGAACCCTGGGGTGCGTTTACGTGTCGGTCATCAACACTCGTGGTTTTTGTCGATTCTGAGCCGTTTGGTGGACTATTACTCACCGTTTTGCGGTCCCAAAGCGATTTCCATGGTCGTCGAACCCAACATGTGCTTACGTGTTGGTCATAAGGACTCGCAGTATGGGCCGATTCTGGCCCGTCTCTTGGACTATTACTCGCCATTTTGGGGTCCCAAAGTGATTTCCATAGTTGTTGAACCCCAAGGTGTGCTTACGTGTCGGTCATCAACACTCACAGTTTTAGCCGATTCTGGCCCGTATCGTGGACTATTACTCATTGTTTTGGGGTCCCGGAGTGATTTCCATAATTAACGAACCTCGGGGTGCGTTTTGGTGTCGGTCATCAACACTCATAGTTTTGGCCGATTCTGGCCCATTTCGTGGACTACTCAGTTTTGGGGTCCCGAAGTGATTTTCATGATTAACGAACCCCGGGGTGCGTTTACGTGTCGGTCATTAACACTCGTGGTTTTTGTCGATTCTGAGCCGTCTCGTAGACTATTATTCACTGTTTTGTGGTCCCAAAGCTATTTTCATGGTTGTCGAACCCCAAGATGTGCTTACGTGTTGGTCGCTAAGACTCGCTCTTTGGGCCGATTCTGGCCCGTTTATTGGACTATTACTCACTATTTTGGGGTCCCGGAGTGATTTCCATGATTAACGAGCCCTGGGGTGCGTTTAAGTGTCAGTCATCAACACTCACAGTGTTGGCCGATTTTGGCCCGTTTCGTGTTTTGGGATCGCGGAGTGATTTCCACGATTAACGAACCCCGGGGTGTGCTTCGTGTCGGTCAACACCACTCACAGTTTTGGCCGATTCTGGCCTGTTTCATGGACTACTACTCACTGTTTTGGGGGTCCCAAAATGATTTCCATGGTTGTCAACCCCAAGGTGCGCTTACGTGTCGGTCATCAACACTCACAGTTTTGGCCAATTTTTGCCTGTTTCATGGACTATTACTCACTGTTTTAGTGTCCCGGAGTGATTTCCATGATTAACGAACCCCGGGGTGCGTTTACGTATCGGTCATCAACACTCACAATTTTGGCCGATTCTGGCCCCCGTTTCCTGGTCTATTACTCACTGTTTTGGGGTCCCAGAGTGATTTCCACGATTAACGAACCCTTATACGTCTCCAACGTATCTATAATTTTTGATTGTTCCATGCTATTATATTACCTATTTTGGATGCTTATGGGCTTTATTCTACATATTTTTATCATTTTTGGGACTAACCTACTAACCGGAGGCCTAGCCCATATTGCTGTTTTTTTGCCTATTTCAGTATTTCGAAGAAAAGGAATATCAAACGGAGTGCAAACGGAATGAAACCTTCGGGAGCGTTATTTTTGGAACTAATCTGATCTAGAGAGCCTGGAGTGCAAGTCAAGAAAGCTCCGAGGGCCCCATGAGATAGGAGGGTGCCCCCCCCATAGGGCGCGCCCCCTGTCTCGTGGGCCCCTCGGGCGTCCACCGACGTACTTCTTCCTCCTATATATACCTACGGACCCCGAAAACATCCAGGGGCACCACGAAACACAATTTCCACCATCGTAACCTTCTGTATCCACGAGATCCCATCTTGGAGCCTTCGCCGGCACTCTGCCAGAGGGGGAATCGACCATGGAGGGCCTCTACATCAACATCCTTGCCCCTCCTATGAGTTGTGAGTAGTTTACCACAGACCTACAGGTCCATAGTTTTTAGCTAGATGGCTTCTTCTCTCTTTTTGGATCTCAATACAATGATCTCCCCCTCTCTTGTGGTGATCTATTCGATGTAATCTCTTTTTGCGGTGTGTTTGTCAAGATCCGATGAATTGTGAGTTTATGTTCAGATTTATCTATGGTTATTAATTGAATCTTCTCTGAATTCTTTTATGTATGATTGAGTTATCTTTGCAAGTCTCTTCGAATTATCGGTTTGGTTTGGCCTACTAGATTGATCTTTCTTGCCATGGGAGAAGTGCTTAGCTTTGGGTTCAATCTTGCGGTGTTCTTACCCAGTGACAGAAAGGGTTGCAAGACACGTATTGTATTGTTGCCATCGAGGATAACAAGATGGGGTTTATATCATACTGCATGAGTTTATCCCTCTACATCATATCATCTTGCTTAATGTGTTACTCCGTTCTTATGAACTTAATACTCTAGATGCATGCTGGATAGTGGTCGACGTGTGGAGTAATAGTAGTAGATGCAGGCAGGAGTCGGTCTACTTGTTTTGGATGTGATGTCTAAATACATGATCATGCCTAGATAATGTCATAATTATTCGCTTTTCTATCAATTGCTTGACAGTAATTTGTTCACCCACCGTAATATTTATGCTCTCGAGAGATGCCTCTAGTGAAACCTATGGCCCCGGGTCTATCTCTTATCATAATTGCTTTCAATCTACTTTTATTTGCATCTTTACTTTTCTTGCATCTATATCATAAAATACCAAAAATATATTTATCTTATCATACTATCTCTATTAGATCTCACTTTCGCATGTGGCCGTGAAGGGATTGACAACCCCTTTATTGCGTTGGTTGCGAGTTCTCAGTTTGTTTGTGTAGGTGCGTGGGACTTTTGAGGAGCCTCCTACTGGATTGATACCTTGGTTCTCAAAAACTGAGGGAAATACTTACGCTACACTTGCTGCATCACCTTCTCCTCTGCGGGGAAAACTAACGCTAGCTCAAGACATAGCAAGAAGGATTTCTGGGGCCGTTGCCGGGGAGATCTTCGCTCAAGTCAGGACATACCAAGTACCCATCACAAACTCATCTCCCTCGCATTTACATTATTTCCCATTTGCCTCTCGTTTTCCTCTCCCCCACTTCACCCTTGCCATTTTATTCGCCCTCTCTTTCCCAATCTCCTCCTCTCTTTTCGCTCGCCTTTTTCTTTTTGCCGTTTTCTGTTTGCTTGTGTGTTGGATTACTTGTTGCCATGGCACAAGATAATACCAAGTTGTGTGATTTCTCGAATACCAATAATAATGATTTCCTTAGTACTCTGATTGCTACTCTTAATGATGTTGAGTCTTGTGAAATCAATACTGCCTTGCTGAATCTTGTTATGAAAGATCAATCCGCGGGCCTTGCTAGTGAAGATGCCGCCACTCATCTAAACAATTTTGTTGATTTGTGTGACATGCAAAAGAAGAAAGATACGGATAACAATATTTTCAAATTGAAGTTATTTCCGTTTTCACTTAGAGATCGTGCTAAAGTTTGGTTTTTGTCTTTGCCTAAAAATAGTATTGATTCTTGGAACAAGTGCAAAGATGCTTTTATCACTAAGTATTTTCCTCCTGCTAAGATCATCACTCTTAGGAACGATATTATGAATTTTAAACAACTTGATCATGAGCATGTTGCCCAATCTTGGGAAAGAATGAAATTGATGCTTCGCAATTGCCCTACTCATGGTTTGAATTTATGGATGGTCATACAAAATGTTTATTCCGGTTTGAACTTTGCTTCTAGAAATCTCTTAGATTCGGCCGCGGGAGGCACGTTTATGGAAATTACATTAGGAGATGCTAAAAAATTGCTTGATAATATTATGGCTAATTATTCTCTATGGCACACCGAAAGATCATCTAGTAAAAAAGTGCATGCTATAGAAGAAATCAATGTTTTGAGTGGAAAGATGGATGAACTTATGAAGATGTTTGCTACTAAAAATACTCCTCTTGATACTAATGATATGCCTTTGTCTTCTTTGATTGAGAATAATAATGAATCTATGGATGTGAATTTTGTTGGTAGGAATAATTTTGAAAACAATGCTTATAGAGGAAATTTTAATGCTAGACCGTTCCCTAGTAATCCCTCTAACAATTATGGAAATTCCTACAATAATTCTTATGGTAATTTTAATAAGATGCCCTCTAATTTTGAGAATAGTGTGAACGAATTTATGATTTCTCAAAAGAATTTTAATGCTTTGCTTGAAGAAAAATTGCTCAAAGTTGATGATTTGGCTAGGAACGTTGATAGACTTTCGCTTGATGTTAATTCTCTTAAACTTGGATCCTCTTCTCCTAAGCATGATATCAATGAGTCTCTCAAAGTAACGAGAATCTCCATTGACGAGTGCAAGGAAAGATTTATAAAAGCGTGTTCTTCTAATTTACATGAAAGTAGTGATGAGGATCTTAAAGTTATTGTTGCCTCTCCTATTAGATCTATGTTTTGCAATATGAATTTTGATGATTATGGGACTGGTGATGAATCAACTTTGCCTAGAAGGCGTCCCAAAAATTCGGAACCTTTAGATCGTGATGCTAAATTTGGTAAAAGAGAGATTGGAGAATCCTCAACTGCTAATAATGTTGAACCTACTATCTCGGATTTCAAGGTATTTGATTATGATAATTTCTCTTTAAAAGGTTGTATTTCCTTGTTGCAATCCGTTGTTAATTCTCCTCATGCTTATAGTCAAAATAAAGCTTTTACCAAACATATTGTTGATGCCTTGATGCAATCTTATGATGAAAAACTTAATTTGGAAGTTTCTATACCTAGAAAACTTAATGATGAGTGGGAACCTACTATAAAGATTAGAATTAAAGATTTTGAGGGTTTTGCTTTGTGTGATTTGGGTGCTAGTGTTTCCACAATTCTGAAAACTTTATGCGATATTCTAGACTTCCATGATCTTGATGATTGCTCTTTAAATTTGCACCTTGCGGATTCCACCATTAAAAAGCCTATGGGAAGGAACAATAATGTTCTTATTGCTGCTAATAGAAATTTTGTGCCCGTAGATTTTATCGTTCTTGATATAGATTGCAATCTTTCTTGCCCTATTATTCTTGGTAGACTTTCCTTAGAATGATTGGTGCGATTATTGATATGAAGGAAGGGAACATTAGATTCTAATTTCCTTTAAAGAAAGGCATGGAGCACTTTATAAGAAATAAAGTCAAATTACCTTATGAATCTATCATGCGTGCTACTTATGAATCAAGTGACAAAGATGGCACTCGTTAGATCTATCCTTGCTTTTATGCCTAGCTAGGGGCGTTAAACGATAGCGCTAGTTGGGAGGCAACCCAATTTTCTTTATGTTCTTTGTTTTTGTTCCTATTTAGTGTTAAATTTTGTTTCTACTTTCTGTTTAGATGTGTTTTTAACTTTTGTTTAGTGTTTGTGCCAAGTAGAAGCTATAGGATAAACTATGATGATGGTTGATTTCATTCTGCTGAAAAACAGAAACTTTGTGCTCACGAGAAACAATTCAATAAATCACAGAAAAGAGATTTTGCGTTGATTTTTCTTGCTTCTGATCAATAAAAAATTCTCCAGTACGTCCTATTTTGGTAGGATTTTTAGAGTTGCAGAAGTTTGCGTTAGTTATAGATTGCTACAGACTGTTCTGTTTTTGACAGATTTTGTTTTTCGTGTGTTGTTTTCTTATTTCAGTGCATCTTTGGCTAATAAATTAGTTTATAAACCATAAGGAAGTTGGAATACAGTAGGTTTAACACCAAAATAAATAAAGAATGAGTTCATTTCAGTACCTTATGTGGTGGTTTTGTTCTCTTTCACTAACGGAGCTTATAAGATTTCCTGTTGAGTTTTGTGTTGTGAAGTTTTCAAGTTTTGGGTAATGCTTTTATGGACTATGGAATAAAAAGTGGCAAGAGCCTAAGCTTGGGGATGCTTATGGCACCCCAAGATATTCAAGAATAACCAAAAGCCTAAGCTCGGGGATGCCCCGGGAAGGCATCCCCTCTTTCATCTTCGTTCATTGGTAACTTTACTTGGAGCTATATTTTTATTCGCTACATGATATGTGTTTTGCTTGGAGCGTCGTGTATTATATTGGTCTTTGCTTGTTAGTTTACCACAATCATCCTTGGTGCATCACAACTTTTTGGATAAGCCTACTTGATTAGAATTTGCTAGAATACTCTATATGCTTCACTTATACCTTTTGAGCTTGATAGTTTTTGCTCTAGTGCTTCACTTATATCTTTTAGAGCATGGTGGTGGATTAATTTTATAGAAATTGCTAGTCTCTCATGCTTCACTTCTATTATTTTGAGAGTCTCTTAGAAAAACATGGTATTTGCTATGGTTTTAATTTGGTCCTATGAATGATGAGCATCCAAGTTGGGTATAATAAAAACTATCATAGAAAGTGAATTGGATGCTATGATCAATTTGATGCTTGATAATTGTTTTGAGATATGGAGGTAGTAATATTAAAGTCATGCTAGTTGGGTGATTATGGATTTAAAGAATGCTTGTGTTGAAGTTTGTGATTCCCGTAGCATGCACGTATGGTGAACCGCTTTGTGATGAAGTTGGAGCACAATTTTATTTATTGATTGTCTTCCTTATGAGTGGTAGTCGGGGACGAGCGATGGTCTTTTCCTACCAATCTATCCCCCTAGGAGCATGCGTGTAGTGCTTTGGTTTTTGATGACTTCTAAATTTTTACAACAAGTATATGAGTTCTTTTGATTAATGTTGAGTCCATGGATTATACACACTCCTTTCACCCCTCCATTATTGCTAGCCTCTCTTGTATCGTGCAACTTTCGCCAGTACCGTACACCCACCATACTCCTTCCTCAAAACAGCCACCATACCTACCTCTAATGGCATTGCCATAGCCATTCCGAGATATATTGCCATGCAACTTTCCACCGTTCCGTTCATATGACACACATTACTTTTGTCATATTGCTTTTTGCATGAACATGTACTTGACATTGTATTTGTGGCAAAGCCACCGTTCATAAATCTTTCATACATGTCACTCTTGATTCATTGCATCTCCTGATATACCGCCGGAGGCATTCATATAGAGTTATATGTTGTTCTAAGTATAGAGTTGTAATTGTTGAGTTGTAAAAAAAATAAAAGTGTGATGATCATCATTATTAGAGCATTGTCCCAGTGAGGAAAGGATGATGGAGACTATGATTCCCCCATAAGTTGGGATGAGACTCCGGACGAAAAAAAAGAGGCCATAAAAAGAGAGGAGAAAAGGCCCAAATAAAAAAATGAGAGAAAAAGAGAGAAGGGACAATGCTACTATCCTTTTACCGCACTTGTGCTTCAAAGTAGCACCACGATCTTCATGATAGAGAGTCTCATATGTTGCCACTTCATTTACTAGTGGGAATTTTTCATTATAGAACTTGGCTTGTATATTCCAATGATGGGCTTCCTCAAAATGCCCTAGGTCTTCGTGAGCAAGCAAGTTGGATGCACCCCACTAGTTTTCTTTTGTTGAGCTTTCATATATTTATAGCTCTAGTGCATCCGTTGCATGGCAATCCCTACTCACTCACATTGATATCTATTAATGGGCATCTCCATAGCCCGTTGATACGCCTAGTTGATGTGAGACTATCTTCTCATTTTTTGTCTTCTCCACAACCACCGTTCTATTCCACATATAGTGTTATGTCCATGGCCCACGCTCATATATTGCGTGAAAGTTGAAAAAGTTTGAGATTATTTAAGTATGAAACAATTGCTTGGCTCGTCATCGGGGTTGTGCATGATTAAATACTTTGTGTGATAAAGATAGAGCTTAGCCAGACTATATGATTTTGTAGGGATAACTTTCTTTTGGCCATGCTATTTTGAGAAGACATGATTACTTGCTTAGTATGCTTGAAGTATTTCTATTTCTTATATCAATATGAACTTTTATTTTGTATTACTTGGATCTGAACATTCATGCCACAATGAAAGAAAATTACATTATGAATTATGCTAGGTAGCATTCCACATCAAAAATTCTCTTTTTATCATTTACCTACTCAAGGACGAGCATGAATAAAGCTTGGGGATGCTTGATACGTCTCCAACGTATCTATAATTTTTGATTGTTCCATGCTATTATATTAACTGTTTTGGATGCTTATGGGCTTTATTCTACATATTTTTATCATTTTTGGGACTAACCTACTAACCGGAGGCCCAACCCATATTGCTGTTTTTTGGCCTATTTTAGTATTTCGAAGAAAAGGAATATCAAACGGAGTCCAAATGGAATGAAACCTTCGGGAGCGTTATTTTTGGAACAAATCTGCTCCGAAGAGCCTAGAGTGCAAGTCAAGAAAGCTCCAAGGGCCCCACGAGATAGGAGGGCGCCCCCCCTTGTAGGGGGGCCCCTATCTCATGGGCCCCTCGGGCATCCACCGACGTACTTCTTCCTCCTATATATACCTACGGACCCCGAAAACATCCAGGGTACCACGAAACACAATTTCCACCATCGTAACCTTCTGTATCCGCGAGATCCCATCTTGGAGCCTTCGTCGGCACTTTGCCGGAGGGGGAATCGACCACGGAGGGCCTCTACATCAACATCCTTGCCCCTCCTATGAGTTGTGAGTAGTTTACCACAGACCTACGAGTCCATGCTTATTAGCTAGATGGCTTCTTCTCTCTTTTTGGATCTCAATACAATGATATCCCCCTCTCTTGTGGAGATCTATTTGATGTAATCTCTTTGTGCGGTGTGTTTGTCAAGATCTGATGAATTGTGAGTTTATGTTCAGATTTATCTATGGTTATTAATTGAATCTTCTCTGAATTCTTTTATGTATGATTGAGTTATTTTTGCAAGTCTCTTCGAATTATCGGATTGGTTTGGCCTACTAGATTGATCTTTCTTGCCATGGGAGAAGTGCTTAGCTTTGGGTTCAGTCTTGCGGTGTTCTTACCCAGTGACAGAAAGGGTTGCAAGACACGTATTGTATTGTTGCCATCGAGGATAACAAGATGGGGTTTATATCATATTGCATGAGTTTATCCCTCTACAACATATCATCTTGCTTAATGCGTTACTCCGTTCTTATGAACTTAATACTCTAGATGCATGCTGGATAGCGGTCGATGTGTGGAGTAATAGTAGTAGATGCAGGCAGGAGTCGGTCTACTTGTTTTGGATGTGATGCCTCTATACATGATCATGCCTAGATGACGTCATAATATTCGCTTTTCTATCAATTACTTGACAGTAATTTGTTCACCCACCGTAATACTTATGCTCTCGAGAGAAGCCTCTAGTGAAACCTATGGCCCCCGGGTCTATCTCTTATCATATTTGCTTTCAATCTACTTTTATTTGCATCTTTACTTTTCTTGCATCTATATCATAAAATACCAAAAATATATTTATCTTATCATACTATCTCTATTAGATCTCACTTTCGCAAGTGGCCATGAAGGGATTGACAACCCCATTATTCCGTTGGTTGCGAGTTCTCAGTTTGTTTGTGTAGGTGCATGGGACTTTTGAGGAGCCTCCTACTGGATTGATACCTTGGTTCTCAAAAACTGAGGGAAATACTTACGCTACACTTGCTGCATCACTCTCTCCTCTTCGGGGAAAACCAACGCTAGCTCAAGACGTAGCAAACCCCGGGGTGCGTTTATGTTTTGGTCTTCAACAGTCGTGGTTTTTCTCGATTCTGACCCGTTTCATGGACTATTACTCACCGTTTTGTGGTCTCAAATCGATTTCTGTGGTTGCCGTACCCCAAGGCGTGCTTACATGTTGGTCGTCAAGACTCAAAGTTTGGGCCGATTCTGGCCCGTTTCTTGGACTATTACTCAGTTTTGGGGTCCCGAAGTGATTTCCATGATTGACAAACCCCGGGTTGTGTTTACGTGTCGCTCATCAACACTCACAGTGTTAGCCGATTTTGGCCCATTTCGAGGACTATTACCCACTGTTTTGGGGTCGCGGAGTGATTTCCACGATTAACGAACCCCGGGGTGCATTTCATATCGGTCAACAACACTCACAGTTTTGGCTGATTCTGGCCTGTTTCGTGGAGTATTACTCACCATTTTGTGGTCCCAAAGTGATTTCCATGGTTGTCGAACCCCAAGGTGCGCTTACGTGCCGGTCATCAACACTCACAGTTTTGGCCAATTTTGGCCCGTTTCATGCACTATTCCTCACTGTTTTGGTGTCCCAAGTGATTTCCATGATTAACGAACCCCGGGGTGCGTTTACGAGACGGCCATCAACACTCACAATTTTGGCCAATTCTGGCCCGTTTCGTGGACTATTACTCACTGTTTTGGGGTCCCGAAGTAATTTCCACGATTAACGAACCCCGGGGTGCGTTTACATGTCGGTCTTCAACACTAACGGTTTTTGTCGATTCTGACCCGTTTCACGGACTATTTCTCACTGTTTTGTGGTCTCAAAGTGATTTCCATGGTTGTCGAACCCCAAGGTGTGCTTACGTGTTGGTCATCAAGACTTGCAGTTTGGGCCGATTCTAGCCCGTTTCGTGGACAATTATTAATTGTTTTAGGGTGATGGAGTGATTTCCATGATTAGCGAACCCCGGGGTGCGTTTACGTGTCGGTCTTCAATGTTTGCGGTTTCTGTCGATTTTGGCCCGTTTCATTGACTATAACTCACCGTTTAGGGGTCCCAAAGCGATTTCCATGGTTGTCGAACCCCAAGGTGTGCTTACATGTTGGTCGTCAAGACTCGCAGTTTGGGCCGATTCGGCCCGTTTCTTGGACTATTACTCACTGTTTTGGGGTCCCAGTGTGATTTCCACGATTAACGAACCGCGGGGTGCGTTCACGTGTCGGTAATCAACACTCATAGTTTTGGCCGATTCTAGCCCCCTTTCGTGGACTATTACTCACCATTTTGGGGTCCCAAAGCGATTTCCATGGTTGTCGAACCCCAAGGTACGCTTATGTGTCGGTCATCAACACTCACAGTTTTGGCCGACTTTGGCCCATTTCGTGGACTGTTACTCACTGTTTTGTGGGTCCCGGAGTGATTTCCACGATTAACAAAACCGGGGGTGCGTTTACGTGTCGGTCATAAACACTCACAATTTTGGCCGATTCTGTTCTGTTTCATGTGCTATTACTCAGCGTTTTGGGGTCCCAGAGCTATTTCCACGATTGACGATCCCCAGGGAGCGTGTACGTGTCCGTCGTCAACACTCAAAGTTTTGGCCAATTGTGACCCGTTTCATGGACTATTACTCACCATTTTGGGGTCCTGAGTCCATTTCCATAGTTGTTGAACCCCAAGGTGCGCATACATGCCAGTCATCAACACTCACAGTTTTGGCCGATTCTGGCCCGTTTCGTGGACTACTCAGTTTTGGGGTCCCGAAGTGATTTTCATGATTAACGAACCCCGGGGAGCGTTTACGTGTCGGTCATTAACTCTCACGGTTTTTGTCGATTCTAAGCCATTTCGTAGACTATTACTAACCGTTTTGTGGTCTCAAAGTGATTTCCATGGTTGTCGAACCCCAAGGCGTCCTTACATGTTGGTCATCAAGACTCGATGTTTCGGCCGATTCTGGCCCGTTTCTTGGAGTATTACTCTGTTTTGGGGTCCTTAAGTGATTTCCATGATTGACAAACCCCGGGTTGCATTTACATGTCGGTCATCAACACTCACAGTTTTGGCCGATTCTGGCATGTTTCGTGCACTATTACTCAGCGTTTTGGGGTCCTGGAGCGATTTCCATGATTTACGATCCCCGGGGTGCGTTTACGAGTCCGTCATCAACACTCATAGTTTTGGCCAATTCTGACCCGTTTCGTTGACTATTAGTCACCATTTTGGGGTCTCGAGTCAATTTCCATAGTTGCTGAACCCCAAGATGTGCTTACGTCCCGGTCATCAACCCTCGCAGTTTTGGCCGATTCTGGCCCGTTTCTTGGACTATTAGTCACTGCTTTGTGGTCTGGAGTGATTTCCGTAATTGACGAATCCGGGGTGCGTTTACGTGTTGTCATCTACACTCACAGTTTTTGTCGATTCTGGCCTGTTTCGTGGACTATTACTCCCCGTTTAGGGTTCCCGAAGCGATTTCCATGGTTGTGAAACCCCAAGGTGCGCCTACGTGTCGGTCATTACCAATCGCATTTTGGGCCGATTTTGGCCCGTTCTTTGGACTATTATTCACCGTTTTAGGTTCCCGGAGTGATTTATATAATTAACGATCCCCGGGGTGCGTTTACGTGTCGGTCATCAACACTCACAGTTTTGGCCGATTCTGGCCCGTTTCGTGGACTATTACTCACTGTTATGGGGTCCGAGAGTGATTTCCATGATTAACGAACCCCGGGGTGCGTTTACATGTCGGTCATCAACACTCGCAGTTTTTGGTGATTCTGGCCCGTTTCATGGACTATTACTCACCGTTTTGGGTTCCCGAAGCGATTTCCATGGTTGTGAAACCCCAAGGTACGCTTACGTGTCCGTCATTACCAATCGCATTTTGGGCCGATTCTGGCCTGTTTCTCGGACTATTACTCACCGTCTTCGGGTCCCGAAGAGATTTCCATAGTTGTTGAACCTCAAGGTGCGCTTACGTTTCGGTCATCAACACTCACAACTTTGGCCGATTTTGGCCAGTTTCATGGACTATTACTCACTTCTTTGGGGTCCCGGAGTGATTTCCACGATTGACGAACCCCAGGGTGCATTTACATGTTGGTCATCAACACTCGCGGTTTTTGTCAATTCTGGCCTGTTTTGTGAACTATTACTCACCATTTTGGGTTCCCGAAGCAATTTCCATGGTTGTGAAACCCCAAGGTGCGCTTACGTGTCGGTCATTTACAATCGCATTTTGGGCTGATTCTGGCCCGTTTCTTAGACTATTACTCACCATTTTGGGGTCCCGAAGCGATTTCCACAATTAATGAACCCCGGGGTACATTTACGTGTCGGTCATCAACACTCGCGGTTTTTGTCGATTCTGAGCCGTTTCATGGACTATTACTCACCGTTTCCATGGTTGTCGGACCCAAGATGTGCTTACGTGTTGGTCGTCAAAACTCGTAGTATGGGCCGATTCTGGCCCGTTTCGCGGACTATTACTCACCATTTTGCTGTCCCAAAGCGATATCCATAGTTGTTGAACCCCAAGGTGTGCTTACCTTTCGGTCATCAACACAAACGGTTTTAGCCGATTTTGGCCCGTTACGTGGACTATTACTCACTATTTTTGGGTCCCGGAGTGATTTCCACAATTAACGAACCCCGAAGTGCTTTTACATGTCGGTGATCAACACTCACAGTTTTGGCTGATTATGGCCTGTTTCGTGGACTACTCAGTTTTGCGGTCCCGAAGTGATTTCCATGATTAACGAACCCTGGGGTGCGTTTACGTGTCGGTCATCAACACTCGCGGTTTTCGTCCATTTTGAGCCATTTCGTAGACTGTTTCCATCGTTGTCAAACCCCAAGGTGTGCTTACGTGTTGGTCGTCAAGCCTCGTAGTTTTGGCCGATTCTGGCCCGTTTCCTGGACTATTACTCACTGTTTTGGGGTCGCGGAGTGATTTCCATGATTAACGAACCCCATGGTGCGTTTACGTGCCGGTCTTCAAGACTCGCAGTTTTTGCCGATTCTAGCCCATTTCATGGACTATTACTCACTGTTTTGGGGTCCCGGAGTAATTTCCACGATTAACGAACCCCGGGGTGCGTTTACGTGTCGGTCTTCAACACTCACGATTTTTGTCGATTCTGACCTGTTTCATGGACTATTACTCACCGTTTTGTGGTCTCAAAGTGATTTCCATGGTTGTCCAACCCCAAGATGTGCTTACTTGTTGGTCGTCAAGACTTGCAGTTTGGGCCGATTCTAGCCCGTTTCGTGGACTATTACTCATTGTTTTAGGGTCATGGAGTGATTTCCATGATTAACGAACCACGGGGTGCGTTTACGTGTCGGTCTTCAACACTCGCGGTTTTTGTCGATTCTGGCCCGTTTCATGGACTATTACTCACCGTTTTGTGGTCTCAAAGTGTTTTGCATGGTTGTCCAACCCCAAGGTGTGCTTATGTGTTGGTCGTCAAGACTTGCAGTTTGGGTCGATTCTAGCCCGTTTTGTGGACTATTACTCATTGTTTTAGGGTCCCGGAGTGATTTCCATGATTAACGAACCCCGGGGTGCGTTTACGTGTCGGTCATCAACACTCACAATTTTGGCCGATTCTGGCCCGTTTCCTGGACTATTACTCACTGTTTTGGGGTCCGGGTGTGATTTCCATGATTAACGAACCCCGGGGTGCGTTTCGTGTCGGTCTTC
Organism: Triticum dicoccoides; assembly: GCF_002162155.2. Classification (NCBI taxonomy): domain Eukaryota; kingdom Viridiplantae; phylum Streptophyta; class Magnoliopsida; order Poales; family Poaceae; genus Triticum; species Triticum dicoccoides. Next base: position 21,555,085 of record NC_041387.1, read on the forward strand.
AAGACTCATAGTTTTGGCCAATACTAGCCCGTTTCGTGGACTATTACTCACTGTTTTGGGGTCCCAGAGTAATTTCCACGATTAACAAACCCCGGGGTGCGTTTATGTGTCAGTCTTCAATACTCATGATTTTTGTCGATTCTAACCTGTTTCATGGACTATTACTCACCGTTTTGTGGTCTCAAAGTGTTTTGCATGGTTGTCGTACCCCAAGGTGTGCTTACGTGTTGGTCGTCAAGACTTGCAGTTTGGGCCGATTCTAGCCCGTTTCGTGGACTATTACTCATTGTTTTAGGGTCCCAGAGTGGTTTCCATGATTAACAAACCCCGGGGTTTCTTTTACGTGTCGGTCTTCAACACTCATAGTTTTGGCTAATTCTGGCCCGTTTCGTGGACTATTACTCATCGTTTTGCGGTCCCAAAGCGATTTTCATGGTTGTCGAACCCCAAGGTATGCGTACTTGTCGGTCATCAACACTCACAATTTTGGCCGATTTTGGCCCGTTTCGTGGACGATTACTCTCTGTTTTGTGGGTTCCGGAGTGATTTCCACGATTAAGGAACCCCGGGGTGCGTTTACGTGTCGGTCATCGACATTGACAATTTTGGCCGATTCTGGTCCGCCTTGTGCACTATTACTCAGCGTTTTGGGGTCCCAGAGCGATTTCCACGATTGACTATCCCC
>NC_041387.1:21555783-21556958 GCF_002162155.2 Triticum dicoccoides
GTCCGTCGTCAACACTCACAGTTTTTGCCAATTATGACCCGTTTCGTGGACTATTTCTCACCATTTTGGGGTCCCGAGTCGATTTCCATAGTTGTTGAACCCCAAGGTGCGCATACGTGCTAGTTATAAACATTCACAATTTTGGCCAATTCTGGCCCGTTTCTTGGACTATTACTCACTTTTTTGGGGTCCCGGAGTGATTACCACGATTGACGAACCCCGGGGTGCGTTTACGTGTTGGTCATCAACACTCACGGTTTCTGTCGATTCTGGCCTGTTTTGTGGACTATTACTCACCGTTTTGGCTTCCCGAAGCGATTTCCATGGTTGTGAAACCCCAAAGTGAGCTTACGTGTCGGTCATTACCAATCGCATTTCAGGCTGATTCTGGCCCGTTTCTTAGACTATTACTCACCATTTTGGGGCCCCGAAGCGATTCCACAATTAATGAACCCCGGGGTGCGTTTACGTGTCGGTCATTAACACAAACGGTTTTAGCCGATTTTGGCCCGTTACGTCGACTATTACTCATCCTTTTAGGGTCCCGGAGTGATTTCCACAATTAACGAACCCCGAAGTGCTTTTACATGTCGGTGATCAACACTCACAGTTTTGGCTGATTATGGCCTGTTTCGTGGACTACTCAGTTTTGCGGTCCCGAAGTGATTTCCATGATTAACGAACCCTGGGGTGCGTTTACGTGTCGGTCATCAACACTCGCGGTTTTCGTCCATTTTGAGCCATTTCGTAGACTGTTTCCATCGTTGTCAAACCCCAAGGTGTGCTTACGTGTTGGTCGTCAAGCCTCGTAGTTTTGGCCGATTCTGGCCCGTTTCCTGGACTATTACTCACTGTTTTGGGGTCACGGAGTGATTTCCATGATTAACGAACCCCATGGTGCGTTTACGTGTCGGTCTTCAAGACTCGCAGTTTTTGCCGATTCTAGCCCATTTCATGGACTATTACTCACTGTTTTGGGGTCCCGGAGTAATTTCCACGATTAACGAACCCCGGGGTGCGTTTACGTGTCTGTCTTCAACACTCACGGTTTTTGTCGATTCTGACCTGTTTCATGGACTATTACTCACCATTTTGTGGTCTCAAAGTGATTTCCATGGTTGTCCAACCCCAAGGTGTGCTTACTTGTTGGTCGTCAAGACTTGCAGTTTGGGCCG
>NC_041387.1:21556968-21562781 GCF_002162155.2 Triticum dicoccoides
GTGGACTATTACTCACCGCTTTGGGGTCCCAAAGTGATTTCCATGGTTGTCGAACCCCAAGGTGCGCATACGTGTCGGTCATCAACACTCACAGTTTTGGCCAATTTTGGCCCGTTTCATGGACCATTACTCATTGTTTTGGTGTCCCGAAGTGATTTCCATGATTAACGAACCCCAGGGTGCGTTTACGTGTCGGTCATCAACACCCACAATTTTGGCCGATTCTGGCCCGTTTGCTGGATTATTACTCACTGTTTGGGGGTCCCGGAGTGATTTCCATGATTAACGAACCCCAGGGTGCGTTTACGTGTCGGTCTTCAAGACTCGCAGTTTTTGCCGATTCTAGCCCATTTCATGGACTATTACTCACTGTTTTGGGGTCCCGGAGTAATTTCCACGATTAACGAACCCCGGGGTGCGTTTACGTGTCGGTCTTCAACACTCACGGTTTTTGTCGATTCTGACCTGTTTCATGGACTATTACTCACCATTTTGTGGTCTCAAAGTGATTTCCATGGTTGTCCAACCCCAAGGTGTGCTTACTTGTTGGTCGTCAAGACTTGCAGTTTGGGCCGATTCTAGCCCGTTTCGTGGACTATTACTCATTGTTTTAGGGTCCTGGAGTGATTTCCATGATTAACGAACCCCGGGGTGCGTTTACGTGTCGGTCTTCAACACTCGCGGTTTTTGTCGATTCTGGCCCGTTTCATGGACTATTACTCACCGTTTTGTGGTCCCAAAGCGATTTCCATGGTTGTCGAACCCCAAGGTGTGCTTGCGTGTTGGTCATCAAGACTCTTAGTTTGGGCCGATTCTGACCCATTTCTTGGACTATTACTCACTGTTTTAGGGCCTGGAGTGATTTCCACGATTAACGAATCCCGGGGTGCGTTTACGTGTCGGTCATCAACACTCGCGGTTTCTGTCGATTCTGAGCCATTTCGTGTACTATTACTCAGTGTTTTGGGGTCCCAGAGCGATTTCCATGGTTGTCGATCCCCGGGGTGCGTGTACATGTCCGTCGTCAACACTCACAGTTTTGGCCAATTATGACCCGTTTCGTGGACTATTAGTCACCATTTTGGGGTCCCGAGTCGATTTCCATAGTTGTTGAACCCCAAGGTGCGCATACATGCCAGTTATAAACACTCACAGTTTTGGCCGATTCTGGTCCGTTTCTTGGACTATTACTCACTTTTTTGGGGTCCCGGAGTGATTTCCACGATTGGCGAACCACGGGGTGCGTTTACGTGTTGGTCGTCAACACTCGCGGTTTTTGTCGATTCTGGCCTATTTTGTGGACTATTACTCACCGTTTTGGGTTCTCGAAGCGATTTCCATGGTTGTGAAACACCAAGGTGCGATTACGTGTCGGTCATTACCAATCGCATTTTGGGCTGATTCTGGCCCGTTTCTTAGACTATTACTCACCGTTTTGGGGTCCCAAAGCGATTTCCAGAATTAATGAAACTCGGGGTGCATTTACGTGTCGGTCACTAACACTCGCGGTTTTCGTCGATTCTGAGTCGTCTCGTAGACTATTACTCACCGTTTTGTGGTCTTAAAGTGTTTTGCATGGTTGTCGAACCCCAAGGTGTGCTTACGTGTTGGTCGTCAAGACTCGCTGTTTGGGCCGATTCTGGCCTGTTAATTGTACTATTACTCACTATTTTGGGGTCCTGGAGTGATTTCCATGATTAACGAGCCCCAGGGTGCGTTTACGTGTCGGTCATCAACACTCACAGTGTTGGCCGATTTTGGCCCGTCTCGTGTTTTGGGGTCGCGGAGTGATTGCCACGATTAACGAACCCCGGGGTGCGTTTCGTGTCGGTCAACAACACTCACAGTTTTGGCCGATTCTGGCCCGTTTCGTGGACTATTACTCACCGCTTTGGGGTCCCAAAGTGATTTCCATGGTTGTCGAACCCCAAGGTGCGCATACGTGTCGGTCATCAACACTCACAGTTTTGGCCAATTTTGGCCCGTTTCATGGACCATTACTCATTGTTTTGGTGTCCCGAAGTGATTTCCATGATTAACGAACCCCAGGGTGCGTTTACGTGTCGGTCATCAACACCCACAATTTTGGCCGATTCTGGCCCGTTTGCTGGATTATTACTCACTGTTTGGGGGTCCCGGAGTGATTTCCATGATTAACGAACCCCAGGGTGCGTTTACGTGTCGGTCTTCAAGACTCGCAGTTTTGGCCGATTCTAGCCCGTTTCGTGGACTATTACTCACTGTTTTGGGGTCCCGGAGTAATTTCCACGATTAACGAACCCCGGGGTGCGTTTATGTGTCGGTCTTCAACACTCATGGATTTTGTCGATTCTGACCTGTTTCATGGACTATTACTCACCGATTTGTGGTCTCAAAGTGTTTTGCATGGTTGTCGAACCCCAAGGTGTGCTTATGTGTTGGTCGTCAAGACTTGCAGTTTGGGTCGATTCTAGCCCGTTTTGTGGACTATTACTCATTGTTTTAGGGTCCCGGAGTGATTTCCATGATTAACGAACCCCGGGGTGCGTTTACGTGTCGGTCATCAACACTCACAATTTTGGCCGATTCTGGCCCGTTTCCTGGACTATTACTCACTGTTTTGGGGTCCGGGTGTGATTTCCATGATTAACGAACCCCGGGGTGCGTTTACGTGTCGGTCTTCAAGACTCATAGTTTTGGCCAATTCTAGCCCGTTTCGTGGACTATTACTCACTGTTTTGGGGTCCCAGAGTAATTTCCACGATTAACAAACCCCGGGGTGCGTTTATGTGTCAGTCTTCAACACTCATGATTTTTGTCGATTCTAACCTGTTTCATGGACTATTACTCACCGTTTTGTGGTCTCAAAGTGTTTTGCATGGTTGTCGTACCCCAAGGTGTGCTTACGTGTTGGTCGTCAAGACTTGCAGTTTGGGCCGATTCTAGCCCGTTTCGTGGACTATTACTCATTGTTTTAGGGTCCCAGAGTGGTTTCCATGATTAACAAACCCCGGGGTTTCTTTTACGTGTCGGTCTTCAACACTCGCGGTTTTTGTCGATTCAGGCCCATTTCATGGACTATTACTCATTGTTTTGTGGTCCCAAAGCGATTTCCATGGTTGTCGAACCCAAAGGTGTGCTTACGTGTTGGTCGTCAAGACTCGCAGTTTGGGCCGATTCTGGCCCGTTTCTTGGAATATTACTCACTGCTTTGGGTCCCAGAGTGATTTCCACGATTAAAGAACCCCGTAGTGCGTTTACGTGTCGGTCATCAACACTCGTAGTTTTTGTCGATTCTGAGCCGTTTCGTGGACTATTACTCACCGTTTTGCGGTCCCAAAGCAATTTCCATGGTTGTCGAACCCAAGATGTGCTTACGTGTTGGTCGTCAAGACTCGCAGTATGGGCCGATTCTGGACCGTTTCATGGACTATTACTGACCATTTTGGGGTCCCAAAGCGATTTCCATAGTTGTTGAACCCCAAGGTGCGCTGACGTGTCGGTCATCAACACTCGCAGTTTTAGCCTGTTCTGGCCCGTTTCGTGGACTATTACTCACCGTTTTGCGGTCCCAAAGCGATTTCCATGGTTGTCGAACCCAAGAGGTGCTTACGTGTTGGTCGTCAAGACTCGCAGTATGGGCCGATTCTGGACCGTTTCATGGACTATTACTGACCATTTTGGGGTCCCAAAGCGATTTCCATAGTTGTTGAACCCCAAGGTGCGCTGACGTGTCGGTCATCAACACTCGCAGTTTTAGCCTGTTCTGGCCCGTTTCGTGGACTATTACTCACTGTTTTGGGGTCCCCCAGTGATTTCCAGAATTAACGAACCTCGGGGTGCATTTACGTGTCAGTCATCAACACTCACAATTTTGGTCAATTCTGGCCTGTTTCGTGGACTACTCAGATTTGGGGTCCTGAAGTGATTTTCATGATTAACGAACCCCGGTGTGCGTTCACCTGTCGGTCATTAACACTCGTGGTTTTTGTCGATTCTGAGCGTTCTCGTAGACTATTACTCACCGTTTTGTGGCTCAAGGCGATTTTCATGGTTGTCGAACCCCAAGGCGTGCTTACGTGTTGGTCGTTAAGACTCGCTGTTTGGGCCGATTCTGGTCCGTTTGTTGGACTATTACTCACTATTTTGGGTTCCCGGAGTGATTTCCATGATTAACGAGCCCCGGGGTGCGTTTACGTGTCGGTCATCAACACTCATAGTGTTGACCGATTTTGGCCCGTTTCGTGTTTTGGGGTCGGAGAGTGATTTCCACGATTAACGAACCCCGGGGTGCGTTTCGTGTCGGTCAACAACACTCACAGTTTTGGCCGATTCTGGCCCGTTTCGTGGACTATTACTCACCGTTTTGTGGTCCTAGAGTGATTTCCACGATTAAGAGACCCCGGGATGCGTTTACGTGTCGGTGATCAACACTCATAGCTTTGGCTAATTCTGGCCCGTTTCGTGGACTATTACTCATCGTTTTGCGGTCCCAAAGCGATTTTCATGGTTGTCGAACCCCAAGGTATGCGTACTTGTCGGTCATCAACACTCACAATTTTGGCCGATTTTGGCCCGTTTCGTGGACGATTACTCTCTGTTTTGTGGGTTCCGGAGTGATTTCCACGATTAAGGAACCCCGGGGTGCGTTTACGTGTCGGTCATCGACATTGACAATTTTGGCCGATTCTGGTCCGCCTTGTGCACTATTACTCAGCGTTTTGGGGTCCCAGAGCGATTTCCACGATTGACTATCCCCAGGGTGCGTGTACGGGTCCGTCGTCAACACTCACAGTTTTTGCCAATTATGACCCGTTTCGTGGACTATTTCTCACCATTTTGGGGTCCCGAGTCGATTTCCATAGTTGTTGAACCCCAAGGTGCGCATACGTGCTAGTTATAAACATTCACAATTTTGGCCAATTCTGGCCCGTTTCTTGGACTATTACTCACTTTTTTGGGGTCCCGGAGTGATTACCACGATTGACGAACCCCGGGGTGCGTTTACGTGTTGGTCATCAACACTCATGGTTTCTGTCGATTCTGGCCTGTTTTGTGGACTATTACTCACCGTTTTGGCTTCCCGAAGCGATTTCCATGGTTGTGAAACCCCAAAGTGCGCTTACGTGTCGGTCATTACCAATCGCATTTCAGGCTGATTCTGGCCCGTTTCTTAGACTATTACTCACCATTTTGGGGCCCCGAAGCGATTCCACAATTAATGAACCCCGGGGTGCGTTTACGTGTCGGTCATCAACACAAACGGTTTTAGCCGATTTTGGCCCGTTACGTGGACTATTACTCACTATTTTAGGGTCCCGGAGTGATTTCCACAATTAACGAACCCCGAAGTGCTTTTACATGTCAGTGATCAACACTCACAGTTTTGGCTGATTATGGCCTGTTTCGTGGACTACTCAGTTTTGCGGTCCCGAAGTGATTTCCATGATTAACGAACCCTGGGGTGCGTTTACGTGTCGGTCATCAACACTCGCGGTTTTCGTCCATTTTGAGCCATTTCGTAGACTGTTTCCATCGTTGTCAAACCCCAAGGTGTGCTTACGTGTTGGTCGTCAAGCCTCGTAGTTTTGGCCGATTCTGGCCCGTTTCCTGGACTATTACTCACTGTTTTGGGGTCCCGGAGTAATTTCCACGATTAACGAACCCCGGGGTGCGTTTACGTGTCGGTCTTCAACACTCACGGTTCTTGTCGATTCTGACCTGTTTCATGGACTATTACTCACCGTTTTGTGGTCTCAAAGTGATTTCCATGGTTGTCCAACCCCAAGGTGTGCTTACTTGTTGGTCGTCAAGACTTGCAGTTTGGGCCGATT
>NC_041387.1:21562791-21578149 GCF_002162155.2 Triticum dicoccoides
ACTATTACTCACCGTTTTGTGGTCCCAAAGCGATTTCCATGGTTGTCGAACCCCAAGGTGTGCTTGCGTGTTGGTCATCAAGACTCTTAGTTTGGGCCGATTCTGTCCCATTTCTTGGACTATTACTCACTGTTTTAGGGCCTGGAGTGATTTCCACGATTAACGAATCCCGGGGTGCGTTTACGTGTCGGTCATCAACACTCGCGGTTTCTGTCGATTCTGAGCCATTTCGTGTACTATTACTCAGTGTTTTGGGGTCCTAGAGCGATTTCCATGGTTGTCGATCCCCGGGGTGCGTGTACATGTCCGTCGTCAACACTCACAGTTTTGGCCAATTATGACCCGTTTCGTGGACTATTAGTCCCCATTTTGGGGTCCCGAGTCGATTTCCATAGTTGTTGAACCCCAAGGTGCGCATACATGCCAGTTATAAACACTCACAGTTTTGGCCGATTCTGGTCCGTTTCTTGGACTATTACTCACTTTTTTGGGGTCCCGGAGTGATTTCCACGATTGGTGAACCACGGAGTGCGTTTACGTGTTGGTCGTCAACACTCGCGGTTTTTGTCGATTCTGGCCTATTTTGTGGACTATTACTCACCGTTTTGGGTTCTCGAAGCGATTTCCATGGTTGTGAAACACCAAGGTGCGATTACGTGTCGGTCATTACCAATCGCATTTTGGGCTGATTCTGGCCCGTTGCTTAGACTATTACTCACCGTTTTGGGGTCCCAAAGCGATTTCCAGAATTAATGAAACTCGGGGTGCGTTTACGTGTCGGTCACTAACACTCGCGGTTTTTGTCGATTCTGAGTCGTCTCGTAGACTATTACTCACCGTTTTGTGGTCTTATAGTGTTTTGCATGGTTGTCGAACCCCAAGGTGTGCTTACGTGTTGGTCGTCAAGACTCGCTGTTTGGGCCGATTCTGGCCTGTTAATTGGACTATTACTCACTATTTTGGGGTCCTGGAGTGATTTCCATGATTAACGAGCCCCAGCGTGCGTTTACGTGTCGGTCATCAACACTCACAGTGTTGGCCGATTTTGGCCCGTCTCGTGTTTTGGGGTCGCGGAGTGACTGCCACGATTAACGAACCCCGGGGTGCGTTTCATGTCGGTCAACAACACTCACAGTTTTGGCCGATTCTGGCCCGTTTCGTGGACTATTACTCACCGTTTTGGGGTCCCAAAGTGATTTCCATGGTTGTCGAACCCCAAGGTGCGCATACGTGTCGGTCATCAACACTCACAGTTTTGGCCAATTTTGGCCCGTTTCATGGACCATTACTCATTGTTTTGGTGTCCCGGAGTGATTTCCATGATTAACGAACCCCGGGGTGCGTTTACGTGTCGGTCATCAACACCCACAATTTTGGCCGATTCTGGCCCGTTTGCTGGATTATTACTCACTGTTTGGGGGTCCCGGAGTGATTTCCATGATTAACGAACCCCAGGGTGCGTTTACGTGTCGGTCTTCAAGACTCGCAGTTTTGGCCGATTCTAGCCCGTTTCGTGGAATATTACTCACTGTTTTGGGGTCCCGGAGTAATTTCCACGATTAACGAACACCGGGGTGCGTTTATGTGTCGGTCTTCAACACTCACGGATTTTGTCGATTCTGACCTGTTTCATGGACTATTACTCACCGTTTTGTGGTCTCAAAGTGTTTTGCATGGTTGTCGAACCCCAAGGTGTGCTTATGTGTTGGTCGTCAAGACTTGCAGTTTGGGTCGATTCTAGCCCGTTTTGTGGACTATTACTCATTGTTTTAGGGTCCCGGAGTGATTTCCATGATAAACGAACCCCGGGGTGCGTTTACGTGTCGGTCATCAACACTCACAATTTTGGCCGATTCTGGCCCGTTTCCTGGACTATTACTCACTGTTTTGGGGTCCGGGTGTGATTTCCATGATTAACGAACCCCGGGGTGCGTTTACGTGTCGGTCTTCAAGACTCATAGTTTTGGCCAATTCTAGCCTGTTTCGTGGACTATTACTCACTGTTTTGGGGTCCCAGAGTAATTTCCACGATTAACAAACCCCGGGGTGCGTTTATGTGTCAGTCTTCAACACTCATGATTTTTGTCGATTCTAACCTGTTTCATGGACTATTACTCACCGTTTTGTGGTCTCAAAGTGTTTTGCATGGTTGTCGTACCCCAAGGTGTGCTTACGTGTTGGTCGTCAAGACTTGCAGTTTGGGCCGATTCTAGCCCGTTTCGTGGACTATTACTCATTGTTTTAGGGTCCCAGAGTGGTTTCCATGATTAACAAACCCCGGGGTTTCTTTTACGTGTCGGTCTTCAACACTCATAGTTTTGGCTAATTCTGGCCCGTTTCGTGGACTATTACTCATCGTTTTGCGGTCCCAAAGCGATTTTCATGGTTGTCGAACCCCAAGGTATGCGTACTTGTCGGTCATCAACACTCACAATTTTGGCCGATTTTGGCCCGTTTCGTGGACGATTACTCTCTGTTTTGTGGGTTCCGGAGTGATTTCCACGATTAAGGAACCCCGGGGTGCGTTTACGTGTCGGTCATCGACATTGACAATTTTGGCCGATTCTGGTCCGCCTTGTGCACTATTACTCAGCGTTTTGGGGTCCCAGAGCGATTTCCACGATTGACTATCCCCGGGGTGCGTGTACGTGTCCGTCGTCAACACTCACAGTTTTTGCCAATTATGACCCGTTTCGTGGACTATTTCTCACCATTTTGGGGTCCCGAGTCGATTTCCATAGTTGTTGAACCCCAAGGTGCGCATACGTGCTAGTTATAAACATTCACAATTTTGGCCAATTCTGGCCCGTTTCTTGGACTATTACTCACTTTTTTGGGGTCCCGGAGTGATTACCACGATTGACGAACCCCGGGGTGCGTTTACGTGTTGGTCATCAACACTCACGGTTTCTGTCGATTCTGGCCTGTTTTGTGGACTATTACTCACCGTTTTGGCTTCCCGAAGCGATTTCCATGGTTGTGAAACCCCAAAGTGAGCTTACGTGTCGGTCATTACCAATCGCATTTCAGGCTGATTCTGGCCCGTTTCTTAGACTATTACTCATTGTTTTGTGGTCCCAAAGCGATTTCCATGGTTGTCGAATCCAAGATGTGCTTACGTGTTGGTCATCAAGACTCGCAGTATGGCCCAATTCTGGCCCGTTTTGTGGACTATTACTCACTGTTTTGTGGTCCTAGAGTGATTTCCACGATTAAGAGACCCCGGGATGCGTTTACGTGTCGGTGATCAACACTCATAGTTTTGGCTAATTCTGGCCCGTTTCGTGGACTATTACTCATCGTTTTGCGGTCCCAAAGCGTTTTTCATGGTTGTCGAACCCCAAGGTATGCGTACTTGTCGGTCATCAACACTCACAATTTTGGCCGATTTTGGCCCGTTTCGTGGACTATTACTCTCTGTTTTGTGGGTTCCGTAGTGATTTCCACGATTAAGGAACCCCGGGGTGCGTTTACGTGTCGGTCATCGACATTGACAATTTTGGCCGATTCTGGTCCGCCTCGTGCACTATTACTCAGCGTTTTGGGGTCCCAGAGCGATTTCCACGATTGACTATCCCCGGGGTGCGTGTACGTGTCCGTCGTCAACACTCACAGTTTTTGCGAATTATGACCCGTTTCGTGGACTATTTCTCACCATTTTGGGGTCCCGAGTCGATTTCCATAGTTGTTGAACCCCAAGGTGCGCATACGTGCTAGTTATAAACACTCACAATTTTGGCCAATTTTGGCCCGTTTCTTGGACTATTACTCACTTTTTTGGGGTCCCGGAGTGATTACCACGATTGACGAACCCCGGGGTGCGTTTACGTGTTGGTCATCAACACTCACGGTTTTTGTCGATTCTGGCCTGTTTTGTGGACTATTACTCACCGTTTTGGCTTCCCGAAGCGATTTCCATGGTTGTGAAACCCCAAAGTGCGCTTACGTGTCGGTCATTACCAATCGCATTTCAGGCTGATTCTGGCCCGTTTCTTAGACTATTACTCACCATTTTGGGGCCCCGAAGCGATTCCACAATTAATGAACCCCTGGGTGCGTTTACGTGTCGGTCATCAACACTCGCGGTTTTTGTCGATTCTGAGCCGTTTGGTGGACTATTACTCACCGTTTTGCGGTCCCAAAGCGATTTCCATGGTTGTCGAACCCAAGATGTGCTTACGTGTTGGTCGTCAAGACTCGCAGTATGGGCCGATTCTGGCCCGTCTCTTGGACTATTACTCGCCATTTTGGGGTCCCAAAGTGATTTCCATAGTTGTTGAACCCCAAGGTGTGCTTACGTGTCGGTCATCAACACTCAAGTTTTAGCTGATTCTGGCCCGTTTCGTGGACAACTCAGTTTTGGGGTCCTGAATTGATTTTCATGATTAACGAACCCCGGGGTGCGTTTACGTGTCGGTCATTAACACTCGCGGTTTTTGTCGATTCTGAGCCATCTCGTAGATTATTATTCACTATTTTGTGGTCCCAAAGCGATTTTCATGGTTGTCGAACCCCAAGGTGTGCTTATGTGTTGGTCTCAAATCGATTTCTGTGGTTGTCGTACCCCAAGGCGTGCTTACATGTTGGTCGTCAAGACTCAAAGTTTCGGCCGATTCTGGCCCATTTCTTGGACTATTACTCAGTTTTGGGGTCCCGAAGTGATTTGTATGATTGACAAACCCCGGGTTGCGTTTATGTGTCGCTCATCAACACTCACAGTGTTGGCCGATTTTGGCCCATTTCATGGACTATTACCCACTGTTTTGGGGTTGCGGAGTGATATCCACGATTAACGAACCCCGGGGTGCATTTCGTATCGGTCAACAACACTCACAGTTTTAGCCGATTCAGGCCTGTTTCGTGGACTATTACTCACCATTTTGTGGTCCCAAAGTGATTTCCATGGTTGTCGAACCCCAAGGTGCGCTTACGTGCCGGTCATCAACACTCATAGTTTTGGCCAATTTTGGCCCGTTTCATGGACTATTCCTCACTGTTTTGGTGTCCCGAGTGATTTCCATGATTAACAAACCCCGGGGTGCGTTTACGTGTCGGTCATCAACACTCACAATTTTGGCCGATTCTGGCCCGTTTCATGGAATATTACTAACTGTTTTGGGGTCCCAAAGTAATTTCCACAATTAACGAACCCCGGGGTGCATTTACATGTCGGTCTTCAACACTCACAGTTTTTGTCGATTCTGACCCGTTTCATGGACTATTACTCACTGTTTTGTGGTCTCAAAGTGATTTCCATGGTTGTTGAACCCCAAGGTGTGCTTACGTGTTGGTCATCAAGACTTGCAGTTTGGGCCGATTCTAGCCCGTTTCATGGACAATTATTAATTGTTTTAGGGTCACGGAGTGATTTCCATGATTAGCGAACCCCGGGGTGCGTTTACGTGTCGGTCTTCAATGTTCGTTGTTTTCGTCGATTCTGGCCCATTTCATTGACTATTACTCACCGTTTTGGGGTCCCAAAGTGATTTCCAGGGTTGTCGAACCCCAAGGTCTGCTTACATGTTGGTCGTGAAGACTCACAGTTTGGGCCGATTCTGGCCCGGTTCTTGTTCTATTACTCACTGTTTTGGGGTCCCGGAGTGATTTCCACGATTAACGAACCGCGGGGTGCGTTTACGTGTCGGTAATCATCACTCATAGTTTTGGCGATTCTAGCCCGTTCCGTGGACTATTACTCACCGTTTTGGGGTCCCAAAGCGATTTCCATGGTTGTCGAACCCCAAGGTACGCTTATGTGTCGGTCATCAACACTCATAGTTTTGGCCGATTTTGGCCCATTTCGTGGACTATTACTCACTCTTTTGTGGGTCCCGTAGTGATTTCCATGATTAACGAACCCCGGGGTGCGTTTACGTGTCGGTCATAAACACTCACAATTTTGGCCGATTCTGGTCTGTTTCGTGCACTATTACTCAGTGTTTTGGGGTCCCAGAGCTATTTCCACGATTGACGATCCCCGGGGAGCGTGTACGTGTCCAATGTCAACACTCAAAGTTTTGGCCAATTGTGACCCGTTTCATTGACTATTACTCACCATTTTGGGGTCCTGAGTCGATTTCCATAGCTGTTGAACCCCAAGGTGCGCATACAAGCCGGTCATCAACACTACAGTTTTGGCCGATTCTGGCCCGTTTGGTGGACTACTCAGTTTTGGGGTCCCGAAGTGATTTTCATGATTAACGAACCCCGGGGTGCGTTTACGTGTCGGTCACTAACACTCGCGGTTTTTGTCGATTCTGAGCTGTTTCATAGACTATTACTCATCGTTTTGTGGTCGCAAAGCGATTTCCATGGTTGTCGAACCCCAAGGTGTGCTTACGTGTTGGTCATCAAGACTCGCTGTTTCGGCCGATTCTGGCCCGTTTATTGGACTATTACTCACTATTTTGGGGTCCCGGAGTGATTTCCATGATTAACGAGCCCCGGGTTGCGTTTACGTGTCGGTCATCAACACTCACAGTGTTGGCCAATTTTGGCTCGTTTCGTGTTTTGGGGTCGCGGTGTGATTTCCACGATTAACGAACCCTGGGGTGCGTTTCGTGTCGTTCAACAACACTCACAGTTTTGGCCAATTCTGGCCCGTTTCATGGACTACTACTCACCGTTTTGGGGTCCCAAAGTGATTTCCATGGTTGTCGAACCCCAAGGTGCGCTTACTTGTCGGTCATCAACACTCATAGTTTTGGCCAATTTTGGCCCGTTTCCTGGACTATTACTCACTGTTTTGGTGTCCCAGAGTGATTTCCAGGATAAACGAACCCCAAGGTGCGTTTACGAGTCGGTCATCAACACTCACAATTTTGGCCGGTTCTAGCCCGTTTCCTGGACTATTACTCACTGTTTTGGGGTCTCGGAGTGATTTCTATGATTAACGAACCCCGGGGTGTTTTTACGTGTCGGTGTTCAACACTCGCGGTTTTTGTCGATTCTGACCCGTTTCATGGACTATTACCCACCATTTTGTGGTCTCAAAGCGATTTCCATGGTTGTCGAACACCAAGGCGTCCTTACATGTTGGTCGTCAAGACTTGAAGTTTGGGCCGATTCTGGCCCATTTCTTGGTCTATTACTCAGTTTTGGGGTCCTTAAGTGATTTCCATGATTGACAAACCCCGGGTTGCATTTACGTGTCGGTCATCAACACTCACAGTTTTGGCCAACCCTGGCCTGTTTCGTGCACTATTAGTCAGTGTTTTGGGGTCCTGGAGCGATTTCCACGATTGATGATGCCTGGGGTGCGTTTACGTGTCTGCCATCAACACTCATAGTTTTGGACAATTCTGACCCGTTTCGTTGACTATTAGTCACCATTTTGGGGTCCCGAGTCAATTTCCCTAGTTGCTGAACCCCAAGATGTGCTTACGTGTCGGTCATCAACCCTCGCAGTTTTGGCCGATTCTGGCCCGTTTCTTGGACTATTAGTCACTGTTTTGTGGTCCGGAGTGATTTCCATAATTGACGAATCCGGGGTAAGTTTACGTGTTGTCATCAACACCCACAATTTTTGTCGATTCTGGCCTGTTTTGTGGACTATTACTCCCCATTTTGGGTTCCCGAAGCGATTTCCATGGTTGTGAAACCCCAAGGTGCGCTTACATGTCGGTCATTACCAATCGCATTTTGGGCCGATTCTGGCCCGTTCTTTGGACTATTATTCACGTTTTAGGGTCCCGGAGTGATTTATATAATTAACGATCCCCGGGGTGCGTTTACGTGTCGGTCATAAACACTCACAGTTTTGGCCGATTCTGGCCCGTTTCGTGGACTATTACTCACTATTATGGGGTCCCAGAGTGATTTCCATGATTAACAAACCCCGGGGTGCGTTTAGGTGTCGGTCATCAACACTCGCGGTTTTTGTCGATCCTAACCCGTTTCATGGGGACTATTACTCACCGTTTTGGGTTCCCGAAGCGATTTCCATGGTTGTGAAACCCCAAGATGCGTTTACGTGTCGGTCTTCATCACTCACGGCTTTTGTCGATTTTGACCCGTTTCATGGACTATTACTCACCGTTTTGTGGTCTCAAAGTGATTTCCATGGTTGTCGAACCCCAAGATGTGCTTACGTGTTGGTCGTCAAGACTTGCAGTTTGGGCCGATTCTAGCCCGTTTCATGGACTATTACTCATTGTTTAAGGGTCCCGGAGTGATTTCCATGATAAACGAACCCCGGGGTGCGTTTACGTGTCGCTCTTCAACACTCGTGGTTTTTGTCGAGTCTGGCCCGTTTATGGCCTATTACTCATCGTTTTGTGGTCCCAAAGCGATTTACAAGGTTGTCGAACCCCAAGGTGTGCTTACATGTTGGTTGTAAAGACTCGCAGTTTGGGCCGATTCTGGCCCGTTTCTTAGACTATTACTCACTGTTTTGGGGTCCCAGAGTGATTTCCATGATTAACGAACCCCGGGGTGTGTTTACTTGTCGGTCATAAACACTCATAGTTTTGGCCGATTCTGGCCCGTTTCATGGACTATTACTCACTGTTTTGTGGGTCCGGGAGTGATTTCCACGATTAAGGAACCCCGGGGTGCGTTTACGTGTCAGTCATCAACACTCACAATTTTGGCCGATTCTGTTCTGCTTCGTACACTATTACTCAGCGTTTTGGGATCCTAGAGCGATTTCCACGATTAACATTCCGCGGGGTGCGTGTACGTGTCCGTCGTCAACACTCACAGTTTTGGTCAATTATGACCCGTTTCGTGGACTATTACTCACCATTTTGGGGTCCCGAGTCGATTTCCATAGTTGTTGAACCCCAAGGTGCCCATACGTGCCGGTCATCAACACTCATAGTTTTGGCCGATTTTGGCCAGTTTCGTGGACTATTACTCACTTCTTTGGGGTCCCATAGTGATTTCTACGATTGACGAACCCCATGGTGCATTTACGTCTTGGTCATCAACACTCGCGGTTTTTGTCGATTCTGGCCTGTTTTGTGGACTATTACTCGCCGTTTTGGGTTCCCGAAGCGATTTCCATGGTTGTGAAACCCCAAGGTGCGTTTACGTGTCGGTCATTACCAATGGCATTTTGTGCTGATTCTGGCCCGTTTCTTAGACTATTACTCATCGTTTTGGGGTCCCAAAGCGATTTCCACAATTAATGAACCCCGGGGTGCGTTTACCTGTCGGTCATCAAAACTCGCGGTTTTTGTCGATTCTGAGCCGTTTCGTGGACTATTAATCACCGTTTTGTGGTCTCAAAGTGATTTCCATGGTTGTCGAACCCCAAGATGTGCTTACATGTTGGTCGTCAAGACTTGCAGTTTGGGCCGATTCTAGTCCGTTTCGTGGACTATTACTCATTGTTTTAGGGTCCCGGAGTGATTTCCATGATAAACAAACCCCGAGGTGCGTTTACGTGTCGGTCTTCAACACTCGCGGTTTTTGTCGAGTCTAGGCCGTTTCATGGACTATTACTCATTGTTTTGTGGTCCCAAAGCGATTTCCATGGTTGTCGAACCACAAGGTGTGCTTACGTGTTGGTCGTCTAGACTCGCAGTTTGGGCCAATTCTGGCCCGTATCTTGGACTATTAGTCACTTTTTGGGGGTCCTGGAGTGATTTCCACGATTGACGAACCCCAGGATGTGTTTACGTGTTGGTCATCAACACTCGCGGTTTTTGTCGATTCTGGCCTGTTTTGTGGACTATTACTCACCGTTTTGGGTTCCCGAAGCGATTTCCATGGTTGTGAAACCCCAAGGTGCGCTTACGTGTCGGTCATTACCAATCACATTTTGTGCTGATTCTGGCCTGTTTCTTTGACTATTGCTCACCGTTTTGGGGTCCCGAAGCGATTTCCACAATTAATGAACCCCGGGGTGCGTTTACGTGTCGGTTATCAACACTCGCGGTTTTTGTCGATACTGAGCCGTTTCGTGGACTATTACTCACTGTTTTGTGGTCTCAAAGTGATTTCCATGGTTGTCGAACCCTAAGATGTGCGTATGTGTTGGTCTTCAAGACTTGCAGTTTGGGCCGATTCTAGTCCGTTTCGTGGACTATTACTCATTGTTTTAGGGTCTCGGAGTGATTTCCATGATAAATGAACCCCGGGGTGCGTTTATGTGTCGGTCTTCAACACTCGCGGTTTTTGTCGAGTCTGGCCCGTTTCATGGACTATTACTCATCGTGTTGTGGTCCCAAAGCGATTTCCATGGTTGTTGAACCCCAAGGTGTGCTTACGTGTTGGTCGTGCAGACTCGCAGTTTGGGCTGATTCTGGCCCGTTTCTTGGACTATTACTCACTGTTTTGGGGTCCTGGAGTGATTTCCATGATTAAGGAACCACGGGGTGCGTTTATGTGTCGGTAATCAACACTCATTATTTTGGCCGATTCTGGCCCGTTTCGTGGACTATTACTCACCGTTTTGGGGTCCCAAAGCGATTTCCATGTCTCTCGAACCCCAAGGTACGCTTAAATGTCGGTCATCAACACTCACAGTTTTGGCAGATTTTGGCCCGTTTCGTGGACTATTACTCACTGTTTTGTGGGTCCCGGACTGATTTCCACGATTAAGGAACCCCGGGGTGCGTTTACGTGTCGGTCATCAACACTCACAATTTTGGCCGATTCTGGTCCGCTCCGTGCACTATTACTCAGCGTTTTGGGGTCCCAGAGTGATTTCCACGATTGTGATCCCTGGGGTGCGTGTACGTGTCCGTCGTCAACACTCACAGATTTGGCCAATTATGACCCGTTTTGTGGACTATTACTCACCATTTTGGGGTCCCGAGTCGATTTCCGTAGTTGTTGGACCCCAAGGTGCGCATACGTGTCGGTCATCAACACTCACAGTTTTGGCTGATTCTGGCCCGTTTCTTGGACTATTACTCACTTTTTGGGGTCCCAGAGTGATTTCCATAATTGACGAACCCCGGGGTGTGTTTACGTGTTGGTCATCAACACTTGCGGTTTTTATTGATTCGGGCCTGTTTTGTGGACTATTACTCACCGTTTTGGGTTCCCGAAGCGATTTCCATGGTTGTGAAACCCTGAGGTGCGCTTACGTGTCGGTCATTACCAATCACATTTTGTGCTGATTCTGGCCTGTTTCTTTGACTATTGCTCACCGTTTTGGGTTCCCGAAGCGATTTCCATGGTTGTGAAACCCCAAGGTGCGTTTACATGTTGGTCGTCAAGACTTGCAGTTTGGGCCGATTCTAGTGCGTTTCGTGGACTATTACTCATTGTTTTAGGGTCCCGGAGTGATTTCCATGATAAACAAACCCCGAGGTGCGTTTACGTGTCGGTCTTCAACACTCGCGGTTTTTGTCGAGTCTAGGCCGTTTCATGGACTATTACTCATCGTTTTGTGGTCCCAAAGCGATTTCCATGGTTGTCGAACCACAAGGTGTGCTTACGTGTTGGTCGTCTAGACTCGCAGTTTGGGCCGATTCTGGCCCGTTTCTTGGACTATTACTCAATGTTTCCGGGTCCCCGTGTGATTTCCATGATTAACGAACCCCGGGTTGTGTTTACGTGTCGGTCATCAACACTCATAGTTTTGGCCGATTCTGGCCCGTTTCATGGACTATTACTCACCGTTTTGGGGTCCCAAAGCGATTTCCATGGTTCTCCAACCCAAGGTACGCTTACGTGTCGGCCATCAACACTCACAGTTTTGGCCGATTTTGGCCCGTTTCATGGACTATTACTCACTGTTTTGTAGGTCCCTGAGTGATTTCCACAATTAATGAACCCCGGGGTGCGTTTACGTGTCGGTCATCAACACTCACAATTTTGGCCGATTCTGGTCTGCTTCATGCACTATTATCAGCATTTTGGGGTCCCAGAGCGATTTCCACGATTGACGATCCTCAGGGTGCGTGTACGTGTCCGTCGTCAACATTCACTGTTCTGGCCAATTATGACCCGTTTCGTGGACTATTACTCACCATTTTGGGGTCCCGAGTTGATGTCCATAGTTGTTGAACCCCAAGGTGCGCATACATGTCGGTCATCAACACTCACAGTTTTGGCCGATTCTGGCCCGTATCTTGGACTATTAGTCACTTTTTTGGGGTCCTGGAGTGATTTCCACGATTGACGAACCCCAGGATGTGTTTACGTGTTGGTCATCAACACTCGCGGTTTTTGTCGATTCTGGCCTGTTTTGTGGACTATTACTCACCGTTTTGGGTTCCCTAAGCGATTTCCATGGTTGTGAAACCCTAAGGTGCGCTTACGTGCCGGTCATTACCAATCACATTTTGTGCTGATTCTGGCCTGTTTCTTTGACTATTGCTCACCGTTTTGGGGTCCCGAAGCGATTTCCACAATTAATGAACCCCGGGGTGCGTTTACGTGTCGGTTATCAACACTCGCGGTTTTTGTCGATACTAAGCCGTTTCGTGGACTATTACTCACTGTTTTGTGGTCTCCAAGTGAGTTCCATGGTTGTCGAACCCTAAGATGTGCTTATGTGTTGGTCATCAAGACTTGCAGTTTGGGCCGATTCTAGTCCGTTTCGTGGACTATTACTCATTGTTTTAGGGTCTCGGAGTGATTTCCATGATAAACGAACCCCGGGGTGCGTTTACGTGTCGGTCTTCAACACTCGCGGTTTTTGTCGAGTCTGGCCCGTTTCATGGACTATTACTCATCGTGTTGTGGTCCCAAAGCGATTTCCATGGTTGTTGAACCCCAAGGTGTGCTTACGTGTTGGTCGTCAACACTCGCAGTTTGGGCTGATTCTGGCCCGTTTCTTGGACTATTACTCACTGTTTTGGGGTCCCGGAGTGATTTCCATGATTAAGGAACCACGGGGTGCATTTATGTGTCGGTAATCAACACTCATTATTTTGGCCGATTCTGGCCCGTTTCGTGGACTATTACTCACCGTTTTGGGGTCCCAAAGCGATTTCCATGGTTCTCGAACCCCAAGGTACGCTTACATGTCGGTCATCAACACTCACAGTTTTGGCCGATTTTGGCCCGTTTCGTGGACTATTACTCACTGTTTTGTGGGACCCGGACTGATTTCCACGATTAAGGAACCCCGGGGTGCGTTTACGTGTCGGTCATCAACACTCACAATTTTGGCCGATTCTGGTCCGCTCCGTGCACTATTACTCACCGTTTTGGGGTCCCAGAGCGATTTCCATGATTGTGATCCCCGGGGTGCGTGTACGTGTCCGTCGTCAACACTCACAGATTTGGCCAATTATGACCCGTTTCGTGGACTATTACTCACCACTTTGGGGTCCCGAGTCAATTTCCGTAGTTGTTGGACCCCAAGGTGCGCATACGTGTCGGTCATCAACACTCACAGTTTTGGCCGATTCTGGCCCGTTTCTTGGACTATTATTCACTTTTTGGGGTCCCAGAGTGATTTCCATAATTGACGAACCCCGGGGTGTGTTTACGTGTTGGTCATCAACACTCGCGGTTTTTATCGATTCGGGCCTGTTTTGTGGACTATTACTCACCGTTTTGGGTTCCCGAAGCGATTTCCATGGTTGTGAAACCCCGAGGTGCGCTTACGTGTCGGTCATTACCAATCACATTTTGTGCTGATTCTGGCCTGTTTCTTTGACTATTGCTCACCGTGTTGGGGTCCCGAAGCGATTTCCACAATTAATGAACCCCAGGGTGCGTTTACGTGTCGGTTATCAACACTCGCGGTTTTTGTCGATATTGAGCCGTTTCGTGGACTATTACTCACTGTTTTCTGGTCTCAAAGTGATTTCCATGGTTGTCGAACCCTAAGATGTGCGTACATGTTGGTCATCAAGACTTGCAGTTTGGGCCGATTCTAGTCCGTTTCATGGACTATTACTGATTGTTTTAGGGTCTCGGAGTGATGTCCATGATAAACGAACCCCGGGGTGCGTTTACGTGTCGGTCTCAACACTCGCGGTTTTTGTTGAGTCCGGCCCGTTTCATGGACTATTACTCATCGTGTTGTGGTCCCAAAGCGATTTCCATGGTTGTTGAACCCCAAGGTGTGCTTACGTGTTGGTCATCAAGACTCGCAAATTGGGCTGATTCTGGCCCGTTTCTTGGACTATTACTCACTGTTTTGGGGTCCCGGAGTGATTTCCATGATTAAGGAACCACGGGGTGCGTTTATGTGTCGGTAATCAACACTCATTATTTTGGCTGATTCTGGCCCGTTTCGTGGACTATTACTCACCGTTTCGGGGTCCCAAAGCGATTTCCATGGTTCTCGAACCCCAATGTACGCTTACATGTCAGTCATCAACACTCACAGTTTTGGCCGATTTTGGCCCGTTTCGTGGACTATTACTCACTGTTTTGTGGGTCCCGGACTGATTTCCACGAAGGAACCCCGGGGTGCATTTACGTGTCGGTCATCAACACTCACAATTTTGGCCGATTCTGGTCCGCTCCGCGCACTATTACTCAGCGTTTTGGGGTCCCAGAGTGATTTCCACGATTGTGATCCCCGGGGTGCGTGTACATGTCCTTCGTCAACACTCACAGATTTGGCCAATTATGACCCGTTTCGTGGACTATTACTCACCATTTTGGGGTCCCGAGTCGATTTCCGTAGTTGTTGAACCCCAAGGTGCGCATATGTGTCGGTCATCAACACTCACAGTTTTGGCCGATTCTGGCCCGTTTCTTGGACTATTACTCACTTTTTGGGGTCCGATAGTGATTTCCATAATTGACGAACCCCGGGGAGTGTTTACGTGTTGGTCATCAACACTCGCGGTTTTTATCGATTCGGGCCTGTTTTGTGGACTATTACTCACCGTTTTGGGTTCCCGAAGTGATTTCCATGGTTGTGAAACCCCAAGGTGCGCTAACATGTTGGTCATGACAAATTGCATTTTGTGCTGATTCTGGCCCGTTTCTTAGACTATTACTCACCGTTTTGGGGTCCCGAAGCGATTTCCACAATTAATGAACCTCGGGGTGCGTTTACATGTCGGTCATAAACACTCATTATTTTGGCTGATTCTGGCCCGTTTCGTGGACTATTACTCACAGTTTTGCGGTCCCAAAGCGATTTCCATGGTTCTCGAACCCAAGATGTTCTTACGTGTTGGTCGTCAAGACTCGCAGTATGGGCCGATTTCTGGCCCGTTTCGTGGACTATTACTCACCATTTGGTGGTCCCAAAGTAATTTCCATGGTTGTCGAACCCCAAGGTGCGCTTACGTGTCGGTCATCAACACTCATAGTTTTGGCCAATTTTGGCCCGTTTCATGGACTATTACTCACTGTTTTGGTGTCCCGAGTGATTTCCATGATTAACGAACCCCGGGGTGCGTTTACGTGTCGGTCATCAACACTCACAATTTTGACCGATTCTGGCCTTTTTCGTGTACTATTACTCACTGTTTTGGGGTCCCTG
>NC_041387.1:21578322-21580629 GCF_002162155.2 Triticum dicoccoides
GTAATTTCCACGATGAATGAACCCCGGGGTGCGTTTACGTGTCGGTCTTCAAGACTCATGGTTTTTGTCTATTCTGACCCGTTTCATGGACTATTACTCACTTTTTTGCGGTCTCAAAGTGATTTCCATGGTTGTTGAACCCCAAGATGTGCTTACGTGTTGGTCATTGAGACTTGCAGTTTGGGCCGATTCTAGCCCGTTTCGTGGACTATTACTCATTGTTTTAGGGCCCCGAAGTGATTTCCATGATAAATGAACACCGGGGTGCGTTTACGTGTTGGTCTTGAACACTCGCGGTTTTGTCGAGTCTGGCCCGTTTCATGGACTATTACTCATCGTTTTGTGGTCCCAAAGTGAATTCCATGGTTGTCGAACCCCAAGGTGTGCTTACGTGTTGGTCGTCAAGACTCACAGTTTGGGCCGATTCTGGCCCATTTTTGTACTATTACTCATTGTTATGGGGTCCCGGAGTGATTTCCATGATTAACGAACCCCGAGGTGCGTTTACGTGTCGGTCATCAACACTCATAGTTTTGGCCGATTCTGGCCCGTTTCGTGGACTATAACTCATCGTTTTGGGGTCCCAAAGCGATTTCCATGGTTGTCGAACCCCAAGGTACGCTTACGTGTCGGTCATTAACACTCAGAGTTTTGGCCAATTTTGGCCCGTTTCATGGACTATTACTCACTGTTTCGTGGGTCCCGGAGGGATTTCCACGATTAAGGAACCCCGGGGCGCGTTTACGTGTCGGTCATCAACACTCACAATTTTGACCGATTCTGGTCCGGTTCGTGCACTACTACTCAGCGTTTTGGGGTCCAAGAGAGATTTCCACGATTGACGATCCCCGGGGTGCGTGTATGTGTCCGTCGTTAGCACTCATAATTTTGGCCAATTATGACCCGTTTCGTGGACTATTGCTCACCATTTTGGGGTCCCGAGTCGATTTCCATAGTTGTTGAACCCCAAGGTGCGCATACGTGCCGGTCATCAACACTCATAGTTTTGGCCGATTCTGGCCCATTTCTTGGACTATTACTCACTTTTTTGGTTTCCCGGAGTGATTTCCACGATCGACGAACCCCGGGGTGTGTTTACGTGTTGGTCATCAACACTCGCGATTTTTGTCGATTCTAGCGTGTTTTGTGGACTATTACTCACCGTTTTGGGTTCCCGAAGCGATTTCCATGGTTGTGAAACCCCAAGGTGCGCTTATGTGTCGGTCATTACCAATCGCATTTTGTGCTGATTCTGGCCCGTTTCTTAGACTATTACTCACCGTTTTGGGGCCCCGAAGTGATTTCCACAATTAATGAACCCCGGGGAGCGTTAACGTGTCGGTCATCAGCAGTCGCGGTTTTTGTCGATTCTGAGCCGTTTCGTGGACTATTACTCACCGTTTTGCGGTCCCAAAGCGATTTCCATGGTTGTCGAACCCAAGATGTGCTTACGTGTTGGTCGTCAAGACACGCAGTATGGGCCGATTTTGGCCCGTTTCGTGGACTATTACTCACTATTTTGTGGTCCCAAAGTGATTTCCATGGTTGTCGAACCCCAAGGTGCGCTTATGTGTTGGTCATCAACACTCACAGTTTTGGCCAATTTTCTCCCAGGACAGATCTTCGTGTTTGGCGGCTTCACACTACGGGCCAATTCGCTTGGCCATCTAGAGCAGATCGACAGCTACGCCCCTGGCCACCAGGTCGGGTTCGGAAAATTAAACTACACGGACGATATCCGCGGAGACTTGATCTTCAACGGATTCGGGCCTATGCCAGGAGCGTCGGACAGTCACGATGAGCACGACTAAGACCTGCTGTCGGACAATGCTCGGGATATCGCCCCTGCAGGAGCCCCGGACCTAAATCTGGGGCAGATTGCATCACCCGAGGACGGGTGGATTGACCCCCCCGGAGGCCGCACACCCATCGGCGGTAGATCCGAACGCAGACTTCACCCCCAAGGAAGCCTATGACACCGGACCCCCGGACTCGTATCCGGCTGTAGGTTCCAGTCCGCGCACCCCCGACCCCGCCGAATCTAGTTGGGCTCCGGTAATGGAGTTCACCGCTGCGGATATTTTCCAGCACTCGCCCTTTGGCGACATGCTAAACTCGTTAAAGTCTCTCTCTTTGTCAGGAGACTCTTGGCCGAACTATGTCCGGCTCGAGTGGGAAGCCGGCGATGAGGGAATTCGTTGCCCACCCACCATCCACTTCATAGCCACGGTCGATGATTTGACCGACGTGCCTGACTTCGACTTCGAAGACATCGACAGTATGGACGACGATGTAGGAGAAGAACAG
>NC_041387.1:21581028-21670215 GCF_002162155.2 Triticum dicoccoides
TATATGGTGGACGATCCGAAAGAAACCAATGGCGATGAGGCAATAGAGGATAACCCCTCAAGGAAGAAAGCAAGGTATGAACATCATCAGTGCCGCCCCAAGCCCCGCCACAACACTGTCGGCACGGTAGTCAAAAACAATCCAGATGGTGCCGAAGATGAATACAATCTAGATCAGCCTACCTTCGAGTAGGCCGGACTAGCGACGGACAGATATTTGGGGAGGGACAACTACACGTCCCCCTCCGAAGACAAGGTGAGCCTCGACAATGATGAATTCGGCGTGCCTGAGGATCCCGCGGAACAAGTTCGCTTTAAGCGACGGCTTATGGACACTGCGAGGAGCCTGCAAAAGAAGCAACAACAGCTCAAAGAGTACCAAGATTTGCTCACGGACAGATGGACCAAGGTCCTGGCCACCAAGGAATACATACTCAACCGCCTCGACAAAGAGCACACACAGAACAATTCGCTACCTCAACAAAAGAAGGAGAACCTAAGGCACATACCCCGACGCCAATACATCACCACGCTCCAGGACAAAACGCAGGAAACACGAGGCAGCATCCTCAATCCTCGGTGCAATCGTCATAAAAGTCAAGTCAGGGAAGATGGTGCCGAATTCAGCGGCCCCCAGTCTGGTCAGCGGAAAAAGGACAGCTCAAGCCCATCCGGCCCAAGCAGAATACTCGATCAACCATGTGAAATTCATGGTACCCCCAGAAGGGCGGCCAAGCATACAAATAGAGAATGCCGGATCCTCAAAACAAAACGGCCGGTCGCGCGCCGGAAACAATGAAGGGAGGTTCCAAACAACAAACGAACGATCAAACATGGCGAGGTCAAAGGAAGATCCCCCCACAAAAAAAGTACGGCCGATCGTCTCTGACCACATCGACCGTCCGGACAACATCAGACATAGCAATTTTGTTGCACTCACTATCAACCCAATAGTTGGGGGGCTCCATCTCACATGAACCCCCATGGGCATAAAACTATCAATAACATCTCCTCAAAGATGCCAGGTGCAAAGGCCAAGTTTTAACTGGCCCACCATACTAATGGTTGTCTTCGGATCACCAAACAAATACCACGCCGAAGAATAAGTCTTCGGCATTGTCCCGTTATACAGTAATTACCACATACTACAGGGACGAACCACGTTGGCTAGATTCAACGGGGTACAACATTAGGCCAGTCCCGTGTGACATAGTCACAATTATGGGCAAGGCCAAACTCCACCCTCAGAGTGGAAATCATACCGCTACTGGAATAGCGAGCCGTGCCTGTTTATCAAATTTTGATTCGGCAGCCAACTACCCGGACACCAACTGACGAGTCTGAGCTACTTTATGGCATGATAGCCTGGTTCAGCCAGGCTCCGATCAGGCACCCGCGGTTCAACCACAAGACATGCATCTGCCTTTAAGCATTTGTCTTTACAGACAAACCTTGGCGCAGAACAGGACTGGCGACGCGGACTCAGCTCGGACGCACAAGGCAGGAGCACATAAGTAACCCCCCCCCCCAAAGGAGGCAGTCCGGATATAGTTCAGATCCACATACAGCCTCCTCAAGTTCGGCCATGACAGGTTCCGCCAAAAACACCTCTTTTTATAATTATAAACCGTACTCATATGCATATACATGTCACTCTACTACAATGTGTAGACTTAAATAACACTTACCGACCGTCATTCCTCATTGACGCCTTTCTGTCATAAACGGCACCCACGCCTCGTGTTATGCCCCAATATGCCATGGGCTTCATAATATTCATGATACAGCAAGAAAGTCAAACCACCTTTTCGGTCGCTCGGCACCCCGAACTTATAGCACTATATGCATCAGCTCCGAATCATGTCTTGGGTCATTAGTTGGGTTTTCCCGGCTCCCATGTTTTGGTACCTTACATTCCGCTCCATCGGCTAAGGTAGTGTTGGGAGAACTACTGCGATTGTGTCCCGGTTCTTCCGGACGAGCACCTCAGTAGAGAAAGCCGAAAACTGACTGTCATGATACAGCGAGAGCTGGTCAGCTGTCCGAGAGGTTGTAAAATCTTTAAAGATTTATTCCACATAATGCCATTATAAATGCAAAGTGCGACGTATAGGTCTTCCGATCAAGCGCCGATAAAGCCCCGAGTACAGTCTTCCGAACACCAGGGGTTGCACCAACCATACTCGAATTCCTATGGCTAAGTGAGAGTGATAAAGCCCTATAGTCCGATTGCCTGGTTCGTGGTGAGGAACACCTCCTTAAAAGGACCCAACAATGGGATAAAGAGTGTTCAGGTATGTCCCGAACACCCCTGTACTTTTTACATGGGGGCAGAAGCCAACGAATAGCCAACTCTCAGGATTTGTATACACTAAACAGCCGCACAGGAAGAACAAAATTTCACATAAATAGGCAATAAATAATAAAAGTGCCATTATCCCGCATTACAAAGAATGGCACGACTACCTTCAGGGAAATATAGTGTCTTTGGTACACTGATCCGCCACAAGGCGGGCTCCTTTCAGGACACCCTCATAGTACAACTCGGGCTTGCAATGCTCCTTACCCTCCGGTGGTCCCTCAGTCATCAGCTTCTCAGCATCAAGCTTCCCCCAGTGCACCTTCGCACGGGCAAACGCCATGCGTGCACCCTCTATGTAGACCGAACGCTTAATGACATCAAGCCGAGGGCAAGCACCAACAATCCGCTTCACGAGTCCGAAGTAACTGCTTGGAATTGGCTCCGCGGGCCACAGCCAGACAACCAAGTCCTTCATGGCCAGTTCGGCCACCTGGTGCAGTTCGACTAGTTGCTTCAGCTGATCGATAAAGGGCACCGTATAATTTGGCGCCAAATATTGCGACTAGAAATGCTTCTCCGCAGACTTCTACTCCTCAGTCCGGTAGAATTGGGCAGCATCTGATATGCTGTGTGGCAGATCCGCAAACGCCCCTGGAGAAACGATAATTCAGCTTGTCGCTTAGTGTTCCTCCCATTACTATGCAAAAATGGCCTTGAGTACAAAAGGCCTTACCAGCCGCAACTTTCCGGGCCTCCTGAATGTCCTTCAGAGCACCTCGGGCTCCTTCGCGAGCATCCTCTACGGCTTGGAGAGCAAGGGCGAGTTCGGATTCTTTCCCTACCAGACTCTGCTCCAAGGCCTCGCTTTTCTTCACGGCCTCCTGGAGCTCTCGCCCAGCTTCAATGACCCTGGCCTCGTGCTTCTCACGAAGAGCCTGTTCGGCGGCAGCCTTATTATCGGCTTCGGCCACAACCTTCTTCAGTGCCTCAATTTTGGCACTCGCCGCTAGAGCATACAATACAAATATTTTTGTCAGGCACAACTTCTAATTCGTGCTCAACTTAGCACAAGGTTTCGACATACCTTGCTTGTCCTCCAACTGCTTCTTCACATGGCCAAGTTCCTCTTCGGCCCGTTCCAGACACTGCTTTAGTCCGGACACCTCCGCACTATGAGCGGCACTCGTCTCTGCGGATGCCTGATTTTCAAAAACAGGGATACACGTCATTAACTGAGTCTCCTACAAAGTGGATGATTTGATCCCATGTCCGGCTTTCTCTCCCTTTCGTCGGACAGTGCATCAGGGGCTACTACTCATACTGTGACAATCTCCAAAAGGTTTCTAAAAACATACCTCAAAGCCCTTTATAAGGCTAAGGAAGGACTCATTCAGTCCGCTCTCGGCGGACTGAATCTTTTCAATCACCACAGCCATGAGGGTGCGATGCTCATCGACGATGGACGCACTCTTTAGCGCCGTTGATAGGCTGCCCGGCAACTCTGCTTGGACAGAGGTTGCTGGCGGAGCGGGCGGGCTTCCCCCCG
Source organism: Triticum dicoccoides (assembly GCF_002162155.2). NCBI lineage: Eukaryota > Viridiplantae > Streptophyta > Magnoliopsida > Poales > Poaceae > Triticum > Triticum dicoccoides. The sequence goes on from NC_041387.1 coordinate 21,584,876, forward strand.
TCAAAGGTAGCTGCTCGCCCGATCCTAGGGCTCCAAAGGTCTCCAGGACCGTGTCCGGCCGCGGGCCGAATCCAACATTGCCCCCGTCGTCGACAAACATGGGAGCCGCTGCTCTCGTATGTCTGGCCCTAGGGATATGCCCCCTGGTCCGGGCCCCGCTGAGACGACACCTCAGTGTCGCACCTAAGCTCCATGGAAGGGCCCTCTAGAGGCGTCTCGCTCGCCAGGGCATCGGAGCTCAGCGAATCCTCCGATGAGGACTGTCCGGCGTGGGACCTCGCCGGGCTGTACAAAATATGGCGACAGTTAAAACTACTACATCCTAATGACCTCGGGCACGTAGGTGTGTGCGGGTTTCGTATACTTACGACTTTACCAAGGGCTAGGCTCTGGGATCCCACTCCGGGCTGCTATCAACAGCCATGGTGGATGCCTCGGGGAGGGAATTTTTCCTCCTCTTTGGCGATTCAGCCTCCAGGGATGAGGAAGCCGTCCTTCCCCCCCCCCCCATGGGGGACTCGTCTTCTTCCTCCCCCTCTTCATCTTCGGAGGGGAGATGGTCGTGGGAGTCTTCGGATTTTGTGTCTGAAGCATCGCGACGACGGAGGCCACTCCGGGTCTTCTTGACCTTCTCGGAGACCTCTTTCTTCGGCGCCTTGTAAGGCGCTGGGACCAGCATCTTCGTCAGAAGAGGTCCGGCCGTTTCCTTTGGTAGTGGGGCTGGACAGTGTATCCGCTCCACCTTTTTCGTCCATTCCTGGGATTATTATAGAAAACATGATAAAAGCGTCTCCCTCAGGACACGTCAGTTAAAACATGGATGGACATAGCACAACGATGACTTACCGGACTCGCAGAACAGGATAGTTGATACCCGCGGTCCTCGGCGGAGCCCGGCCACGGTTTGCCGGACTTGAAGAGCACCTTCCAGATGTCCTTGTGGGAGGAGCCATAGAGCTCCCGTAGCGTCTGGTGTTCGTCCGGGTCGTATTCCCACAAATTGCAGGCTCGACGCTGGCAAGGGAGAACCAGGCGGACTAACATCACCTGGACTACGTTGACAAGTTTGACATCCTTGTCGACCACGGTCTGGACGCGCGTTTGGAGCATCGATAGCTCATCGGATGAGGACCAGTTCAGGCCCTTCTCGGGCCAGTACGTGAGCCGCAGTGGGGCTCCGGATCTGAATTCGGGAGCAGCAGCCCAATTTTTACCGCACGGTTCGGTGATATAGAACCACTGTTGCTGCCACTCCTTGACGGAATCATTAAAGGCGCTGGTCGGCCATACGACCTTGGGCATCTTGCTCACCATGGCACCGCCGCATTCGGCGTGCTCACCATTCACCACCTTGGGCTTCACGTTGAAGATTTTCAGCCATAAGCCAAAGTGGGGCGAAATACGGAGAAAATCCTCACACACAACGACGAACGTCGAGATGTTAAGGAAATAATTGGGGGAAAGGTCATGGAAATCAATCCCGTAATAAATACATGATGCCGCGAACAAATGGGTGAAGGGGAAACCCGAGCCCGCGGACAAAATGAGGAAGGAACACAACCCTCTCGTGGGGCTCTGGAGTGGGGACGATCTATCCCGTCGGTGGAAGACGATGGCCGATTTTCTTGGCCAAGTACCCAGCCTCTCGGAGCTTTTTGATATCCCTCTCCCGGATGGTAGAGGCCATCCATTTGCCTCCTCCTCCAGATCCGGACATCTTCGGAATCTCTCTTCGGTGGAGAAGAAGAGTGCTTGGGCGCTAGGGCTCGAGCAAAGGGGAATGGACTAGCGGAGGGAAAAGGCGTGGGCAAAAAAGGAAGAGACATTATCTCTTTATAGATATAGTAAAAAGCTTTTGCGCCTCCCCGCTTGCCTGGTGGAACCTGTTCGTTCCCCACTCACCGCAATTGATGATGCGGTTGGGCTACCCATACCCGTATTGATGAGAATCCCGTAATAAGGGGACACGATCTCTGCTTCGGCAAGACGTGTAAAGGAAACTACCTCGTAATATGCGCTGTGGCTGGTTTGTGGGAAAACGATTCGAATAAAGACTCGATCGGGGTGTTGTGTCACGCCGTACAAAAATTGCCAGTAGATCAGATTTATGAAGTACTATGCTCTCTATGGTGGTTTGTGAAGATCGTCTTGCGGATCTGGACACGATTCAAGTGTTCGATAATTACTTTGGAGTATTCGGAGATGGAATCCGCCTTGCAGTGTTGAAGAAAAACTGCGCGGTGGACTCATCGTCATTGAAGCCTGGTTTAGAGGCTACTAAGGGAGTCCTGGATTAGGGGGTATCCGGACAGCCGGACTATATACTTTGGCCGGACTGTTGGACCGTGAAGATACAAGACTCAAGACTTCGTCCCGTGTCTGGATGGGACTCTCCTTTGCGTGGAAGACAAGCTTGGCAATTCGGATATTGTATTTCCTTCTTTTTAACCGACTCCATGTAAACCCTAGCCCTCTCCGGTGTCTATATAAACCGGAGAGTTTAGTCCTTGGGGACAGAATCATAATCATCATAGGCTAGCTTCTAGGGTTTAGCCTCTACGATCTCATGGTAGATCAACTCTTGTAACACTCATATCATCAATATCAATCAAGCAGGAAGTAGGGTTTTACCTCCATCGAGAGGGCCTGAACCTGGGTAAACATTGTGTCCCTTGCCTCCTGTTACCATTAGCCTTAGATGCATAGATCACGACCCCCTACCCGAGATCCACCGGTTTTGACACCGACAGGGGCCCTGACGACGACTCAATTGAGTACGGGTATCGGGTCCCCTTTGGCGGAATCCACGTCTTCATCGGCAAGATCGGCGAGCCAGGCCCTGAGCCGGACATCTACACCGACATTGTCGAGACAGCTAAGCGTGCGAGACCGGCCCGACCTCAGCCTGCCGTGAAGTGTGCCTTCGTGGGATGCATCCATGGAGGGCAATTTTCTGAAGGATCTGTGTCTGGTGGTGAGCCGGCCATCTACTCCAATGGTGAGTCGTCCATGGGTGAGACGGATTCATTATATCAACTGCAAGATGGCGGGCTTGGGGGCTATTCCGATTGCAACAGTATTCCGGACCCCTTTGAGCCGCCGAACATAGTCGGGATCTTCACGGCTGGCACGCAACCCGGGCGGAACTCTACGGCTATGGTGGCAATGACTTGCGGGTCAGCAGCGGTGACGGCAGCCGAGGCAGGAGGCCCTACGCGCCCGCTGGCTCAGGTCCTAATGGCTTTAATGGATAAGATGAAAGCTCTGTTAACCACTGTGGTCAATCCGGCATATCAAGCTCAACATGATGTGGAAGTGGCACAACTACATGAAGAGGTAGTACAAGCCAAGGAAAACCTAGCGGCAGAGGACGTCAGGATGGCCGCGGAGCGGGTGACTTTGGATGCTCAGGCCTAGTAGATTCAATCAGAGGCTTTCCAACTTACGATGGATGAGAACACATCAAATGAGATAATGTGGAGAAGGCACTAGAAGGCTCAGTCCCGTCTGCCTACGGTTTATGAGCCTAGAAACCTCTTCCGTGCACCTGGGGCAGGGCCCAGTAACCTACCCGAGGTAAACCGGGGTGCAGGGCCCAGTGTTGGGACTCCGGTTCAGCCACGTATGACGGAACCCCCTCGTTTGAATCCTGCTCCGCCGCACGATGTACCGACACCACCTGGTCATTATTCTAACCCTTTGGATAACAAGATCGCTACGGCGGCTTGATTGGCGGCTCTCCCGGTGGATGGCGACTCTCCGACGGGGTTGAAACATGAAGGCTTAGTCGAGACATGATTCATTCCACCCCTCGCCCAAGCCGGAGCTATAGCAGGCACATGGACTCACCAGCCGTTTCATGCAATGCCCGACGCTGTGACCAGCCGCGCGGGCATGACCCAGCTCGTGATGGAGCTCTTAATTTGGTTGATCAGGACAGATTGCGTTAGGAAGCTGAGAGGGCGGCTAAGCAGGTGGCTTATCAGCCCCTTTCGGTTTATCCGACGACTTCAATTTTTTTTTCCGGGGGACTTCAATTGAGGCAGGCGTTACTGTCGGTGTCAAAACCGGCGGATCTCGGGTAGGGGGTCCCGATCTGTGCGTCTAAGGCTAATGGTAACAGGAGGCAAGGGACATGATGTTTACCCAGGTTCGGGCCCTCTCAATGGAGGTAAAACCCTACTTCCTGCTTGATTGATATTGATGATATGGGTGTTACAAGAGTTGATCTACCACGAGATCGTAGAGGCTAAGCCCTAGAAGCTAGCCTATGATGATTGTGATTCTGTCCCTAAGGACTAAACTCTCCGGTTTATATAGACAACGGAGAGGGCTAGGGTTTACATGGAGTCGGTTACAAAGAAGGAAATATAATATCCAGATCGCCAAGCTTGTCTTCCACGCAAAGGAGAGTCCCATCCGGACACGGGACAAAGTCTTGAGTCTTGTATCTTCACGGTCCAACAGTCCGACCAAAGTATATAGTCCGGCTGTCTGGATACCCCCTAATCCAGGACTCTCTCAGTAGCCCCTGAACCAGGCTTCAATGGCGATGAGTCCAGCGTGCAGTTTTGTCTTCGGCATTCCTAGGCGGGTTCCATCTCTGAATACTCCAAAGTACATGTTGTAACGAACGGTGTCCGACTTCCCATCAATGTTGTACTCCTCGGCTTCTATGCTTCAATAATGACCATCTCCACATGTCGAGCGAATACGAGGAGCCGGGGCATTTTTGCATTCTCCGCCTCGGTCCTATACGCAAACCATCTATTTGAAGGGACGGGGGATTCTTAGATCCAAGCTTCACCTTCTTCCCTTGAGCGAGCATCCAACAGAGCGCGCCTAGAAAAAATCATTCCAGCATGGCCGACCATCGCAGCTCCTCCTCTCGCTCCCGTAGCTCTAGGCCAGGTGATTGGGAAGAATGTTCTGTTCCTCAAAACCACTTAATAGAGCTGCAGACCCGGGGGTTTCTTCCACCGGTGTTCATGGTCCCCGTCCGAGCCGGACTAGCCCCCTATAATGGCGGCGAGCAAGCGGAGAGATCTCCAAATCCATTCCTAGGGGAGCGAATATGCCTCATCCCGCATCTGCTAAGAGGCATCGAGTTTCCAATCCACCGATTCCTTCGTGGGCTCCTAGAGTTTTACGGCCTCCACTTGCACAACTTTACCCCTGCCTCCGTGCTGCACATAGCAGGATACGTCACCCTTTGTGAACTATTTCCAGGCTGGCAGGCTCACTTCGGGTTATGGAAGAAGTTGTTCTGCCTCGTCCCTCGCAACCAGGGGAAATTCATATGTCAAGTGGGCGGAGCCGAAGTATGGTGCGCCGCCGAGACCGGATACCTATCCGGTACTCCCAAGAAGGCACCGGAGAACTGGCCCTCGGAGTGGTTTTATGTCGATGACGTTCCCCTTTCGGATCCAGTGCGGATAGGTCTCTCTGAGTTCAGTAATGCTCCGTCGAAGGCACGCCGAAGTTGGCGCCCTCGGGGCCCCCAAGAGGAGGATACCAGAGAAATACATTTCCTGATGAGCAGGATAAAGTTACTAGCAAAATCAGGGCTGACAATAGTCGAGGTTATGACAATACGGATAATGTAGGGAGTGCAGCCGCTTCGGTATCGGGGGAAGCCCATGTGGCACTACAACGGGGAAGATGATGCCACCCGCTGTGGTCGTAAGGGTCCGGACTCCGCCATTGCTCTGGCGAGGATATTGTCCGATTTGTATAAAGGAGAAGAAGAAGAATTCCTTCATATTAAACCACAGGATGGGTTTTCTATGTACAACCCCACAAGCTGGGTAAGTCGTTACTCTTCCCCCCGCTTCATTCATTCTGGCGTCCTTCATCAAGATTATTTACCTTGATATTTCTGAGCAGGAACTGAGGAGGGCCATAGAAGGATTCTCCAGCCCCTCCCCGCAGCCAGAGGACCCCGGAAGGGCCTTCGATCCAGGACTCGAAGAAGACCTGGATATTATTGTGGAGCTCGTCAACGGGACATTTTATCAGGCGAGCTGCGATGGCGCCTCAGTGTCTATTATTGCCGAGTATCCCGGACTGCTACCTCCATCGCGTGTAAGCAAAGCCTAAAAACCCTATCCTCTGAAGAGGAATCCTTTCCGATGCCATGCCTTATGCCTGTAATATCGCATTTTGTTAGAGACGGCAGTCGGAACGCGGCGCCGAGCACCTAGGGGCTCGTCGGCAAAGGGCGTCCAGATCGGGCAGGTTTAAGAGGAAGGCGGTTAGGGCCGAAACGCCGCTATAGAGGTATGGTAAAAACCTGCTCTGTGATTATTGTGTTTGAAATGTGACAACGTCCTTTGTGTCCTGGCAGAAAGAGGAGGAGCCGGACTATATCCGAAGCTCCTGCCAATCACGCCTCCAACAACCGGATTCCAGGACTGGCTTCGAGGGAGGAAGCGAACGTGGGGCCGATGCCGAATTGTCCTCCGACAAAGGATGCGGATATGCTCTCCGCCATGAATTCCGAAGTAGAGAGTGCCATGAATCACCGGCACCGACGGGCCGTACTTTGCAACAACATCTTTTCCGAAGAGGCATTCAATGCCTTCAATTCGGGAGACACATACATCCGAGCTGCTCAAGACGGGCTTGCCCGTGCGACGGACCAGTATGCCAAAGATATACGGGTAAGAAAATTTGATAAGCATGTGTAGCAGTAGCCCCTGAGACTTGAAACGGTTGGAACAACTGTTTTAAGGATCAATTTATGCACAGGTCCTTGTAGATAAGAATGAACAATTGCCTCGAGAGCTGGAGGAGTGCAAGACCCTGCTGAGGGCCACGGTTGCCAAGCTAGAGGAATCCCAGAAGGCCTCACTTAGTAACATTTGGCTCAAATGTATGGAAGTGTACTAGTTAGTAAGTGGCTTGTATGATAAGTCTAACAGAAAATTAAGCAGACAATCCCGGGGTGAATCCGGAGGTCGTAGGAGGTGACGAGTCACATCTCCAAAGGCAGCTAAAAGCTGGCGACCGTATTCTTATGCAAGTTAGGTAGCAGAAGAACAATCTTCAAGATGCCAATGTCCGGCTGGGAGTCGAATTAGGAGATGTTCGCGCTCAGCTGGCGGACTCCGTGAAGGAGAACAGAAGGCTCCGTCGCGGAATTTATGGTAAGTGCCTAAACGAGCTGTAGTACAGCTCGGTGAGGAAGCATATTGAAAGAGTTTATATCTGTAGGTGTGCTGATGGGCCATCCTGAAGAGGATATGCCCGCGTCCGCAGGTGATCTACTGCAAGACCTCTCACAACTGCACGAGCGAGCTCGGCAGGTGATGAAGGGTATTGCCCAGGCCTTGTGGCCATCCACTTCCCTGCCAAAAGGCATGGGGGAGCTCGTGGATATGCTCCAAGGAGCACGGCGACGCTTCCGATTGTGGAAGATGTCAGCCTGCCGACAAGGTGCAAGAGAAGCCTGGGCTATGGTGAAGACGCGCTACACCAAGCTTGACCCGAACCATATGGCCGAAGTCGGACCGGTGGGGCCAGGTGGGCAAGAAATTCCCGTAATTCTGGTGTATGACCAGGTAGCGTTAGCCGCAAAGTATTCCCAACAGGATTGTAAGCTAGATAGCCTGTTGGATGGTATAGAGGAAGAATTTAGTCAGTCCAAGTGACTATGTAATTCAATGGACATATGTAGTCCCTAGCCAGATTAAAATCATTTGCCATGGCGGACCTTTTCGCTTCAGCCCCTGGATCCGACAGTCCAGGGTGTATCCGAATACCTGCTCAGTTATGCAGAACTGGGGTATGCGTGGAAACCAGGCGTAGGGGTTGTAAGTGCTTGAACAGACAAGTACCCAACTAGTTATGTTATATTACATGGATAGTAAGAAACATCTTCCAGGGAGAATAGTTCCGTTAGGGGTTCCTTTCCCTGGGTGCGCATGCATCGATGTACATGTCCGGACTACGAACAGAGACGCATGATAAAAAACTTCTGGGGGTTCACATTGTGATAAACAAAAAAAACATATTTTTTCACCGACCGAATAATCCCTTAAGAACGCTAGCTTCCCGCTTCACCCAGTGTGAGGTACACATCCAGCAGAACCGGCAGTAACAATCGCAGAGGTGCTCCCCTTATGCCCTAGCCAAATTAACGGGAACGTAGGGCATAAACACAAGAGCCAGGCAACCCAGCATGGCCACATCTTAAGTCATATCGATGCATATAATGGTGAAGAAAAGGCACATATGGAAAAAGAACGCATATGTGATAAGCAAGAAGCCATGAAAGCAATTATATTTAGCTACCATATTGGAAGCCCACAGGTATGTCTTACACACATAGTGCAGTCGGAGCGATCCGAGCATCCGTACTGTATTGAGTAAATATGTGTGAAGAATGAAAAAGGACGAGAAAGGAAAAAGGAGATCACGTTCCCCAAGCAAAAACATCACATTTTATCAATACATATTAAATTGTTTCAGAACAATTACTCTGGTCTGTGGTGTTTTTTGCAGGATCATTACTCGTGACAAAGGTGTCGCGTAAAGGGTGCGCCCCAGCATTAATGGTGCAAGTCGCCGCCCCCACTACATCAACACGACGAGGCTGACCCATCCGTCCACGCGATTTTACCGCGCCTACGATTGACTCGCCCGTCCGCTCTCGCGGCCGGTTCACGCGCCCGCGTTGGCTTACAATGCCATGGACGACTCGCCCGTCCGCTCTCGCGGCCGGTTCACGTGCCCGCGCCGGCTTACAACGCCATGGACGACTCGCCCGTCCGCTCTCACGGCCGGTTCACGCGCCCGCGCCGGCTTACAATGAGGAGGACAAAAGTTGCGGCAGATAATTTCTGGCCTAACATATCAGGTGACATCTATCTAAGTCTATTTTTGATACATATTGTTTTTTGTCAAAAGAACAATTACTTTAGACCGTGTATTTTGATATGCAGGACAATTATTCATTATAAAACGTGGTTTATACCATGGGTAGGGAGCACGCGCTGGCAACATCACGCCCGGTGTTCGTCCGTGTCACATTACATGGTGAATGGACGCGTGCAAGATGCCGCCCTTACGGCCCGGTTTATATCAGCTTGCCGGGGCCGCGCCTATGTTTGACTCGCCCGTCCGCACCGGCTTACAATGCCGTGACCGACTCATCTATATATATCACTTCCGATGCTGCGGTCGTATTTTTCGTCCGTCTCTCGCAGCCCGGTCTACCTCAGCATACTGGGCCGCACCTGTCTGCATGAGCTATTTATTGAGTATGAGCAAATCACAGCTTGGGTAGCCCGGTTTTTTCTCTCAAACAAAATGGAGGAAAATTTTCATACACTACCAACCGCCGTCTACACTGGTTGGTTCAATAGGCTGGCGCACAAGTCGTCGCCACTACAGTGTGGTTAACTTCAAATCACCAGTTGGAAGGAACCATTGGCCGAATTGCTGACACAGCTCATACAGGATCATTTATAACTCGCCGCAGTCACCTAAACCTTATGTGGATTTACATCGTGCTATAAACAACAATGGTATGCAACTTATGCCAGTTTATATCACGATCCAATATGGAGAATCTCAAGCCAACTCCTCGAGTCACCTTGAGACTCGGGGGCTACAATGATATGACTCAACAAATATTGCCGGTTTTCGGTGAATTCAAGAACCCCAGGACATTGGAGGGAAAGATAATCCGGTTCCGGAGGCTACCGCTATATTGGTGAAAAATTTAAAGGCCGTCAGAAAATTTCCGGCTTAAAAAGAAGGATTTCGGTTTAAAATCCGGTTCAAGAGACATCTCTCTCTCCCACAAAGAACTGAAGCTCTTAATATCCGGTTTAAAAACCGGTTCAAGGGAAATTTATTTACCACAAAGCTTTGAAGCTCTCAAATCCGGTTCAAATCCGGCTCAAGGTAAATTTATCTCTCACAAAATTTTGAAGCTTTCAAATCCAATTTACACTTCCGGTTCAAAAATAATTAATCTCTAGCAAGTATGAGTTCTGAGAAAGATTAAAGGGTGCCAAAAAGAGCTTGCTGCCATGATGCGCGGTTCAAACATGGGTATCCTTCCTTACGGCTTATCTTATTATAGTCACTTGGGGGCTTCCTGCTTATCAAGCATAGCTGTCGGTACCCTCTTGATCGGCGTGATGCCAAAATTTATATAGTCACTTGGGGGCTTCCTGTTCAAACATAGGTCGTATTCGAACCAAGGAGAGCATAGCTGTCGGTACCCTTTTGATTGGCACACTGCCAAACTCACTAGGGGGCTTCTTGATCGTATCCGAATCATAGCTCAACCCCTTTGGGTCTGACGTGGATCGTATTCGAATTAGCGTCGTTAAACAACTCTCAAGGTCATTTGGGGGCTTCCTGTTCAAACATAGGTCGTATTCGAACCAAAGAGAACATAGCTGTCGGTACCCTCTTGATCGACAAGGCCAAAGCCACTGGGGGCTATATGATCGTATTCGAATCTTAGCTTAACCCCTTTGGAACGGTTTTCTGGTCGTATTCGAATCAAAAGCCTCAAAATTTTTGAAGTCTCTTTTTGCAAACAATTTTTTGGATTTTACTTGAAGTTTTTTTGATCATATCTAAAGTGTATATGAGTGGTTTCTATTTAACCTGGCTTGATTTTCGATAAATCGCCAGCTTATGACAATCATCATCTATGTGGAAGCATTGGCTTCTAAGGATTGGGTTAGCGCCCTTACTGCACAGGTCATGTAAACCGGCAGTGCAAACTCAATATCAAAGTGGTTATATGCGAGATATTATTACCCGCCTTGGCTTTTGACGCTAAGTCGCCAGGGCATATGTTGTTTAAACTCTTTGCAGGATTTGCAAAAATATGACATATAAATGATTAAGTTCAAGCTCATTACCAAAGTTGATGGTTCAAAATGATTATCCGTTCTGGATTTTCTCAAAGGATATAAGCCGTCGGGTTATAAAAAATCCGGCTTACAATGGAGGCATATTAAATCGCCATCGGCCAAGAGCCGCCGGGTATTTAAACTCCGGATTTACTTATCTACAGATGAGGTATTCAAAGTCGCTTTGGCGCAATGGCTATTATTTTATTAATGGATATGATTTATTCTACAATGGAAGGAATAGTCCCGAGTCGCTGCAGGCTTACGACCCGGCACTTGGGGGGCTACATTATTCAAATTGAGGTTACATCAAATATGCAAGTCTCAGGTTGCTGCAAGCATGACAACCCGACACTTGGGGGCTACAGGTGATATGCATATAAGGGAGGAATAACTTCAAATCCTCAGTTTTGAGCAAAGTGGGTATTATATTATTATCGAAGAAATCTGCAAAGTTTATGACCCGGCGTCATCATAAGATTAACCCGGCATCAGCAACAATTATATGACCCGGTATCATTTGTTTATAACCCGACAATTTTGGCAATCATAAATCGGCAAGATCTACATCTTTAAGCCGGTTGAAAGTCAGATGAGTATTTCAAGACTATTATTTTTTAGGCCGGCGTTTTAGAAGCCGACTCAAGTGGATTATTTCTTACAATATTTCTCTACAAGAAGATCAATGTCAGCAAATTGATTCTGAAGCTGGCCTGTTAACCCGGATTTTTTCAAAAGAAGTATTTGGATTTTTGGCATTGACATAGTTGAAGCATATCTGTTAAAGAAGATTTTTCTATGATGTTATGGACATATTTATATCAACAAGGAAATGACAAGGACTTAAAGATGTTCAGGTGACCGGCTTACAAGAGTACTTAACCCGGAGCACAACCTGTCAAATTTGTTCTTCAGTTATTTTGCAGGATCAGTTTAACAAGGATAAATCCAAATTAAACTGGGGGCTAATGTCGGGGATATACCCCGCGGTATGACCCGGCCGGATGGATCACCCTGCTGGGACTTGGCATTTCACTGGTAACCCGCCGGGTTTGGCGACTTACAAGTCTGGCAGCTCACTGGTCTGACGACTCACGAGCATGGTGTTGGGGAACGTTGCAGAAAATTAAAAAAATTCCTATGGTTTCACCAAGATCCATCTATGAGTTCATCTAAGCAACGAGTGATAGGAGAGAGATTGCATCTACATACCACGTGTAGATCGCGTGCGAAAGCGTTCAAGGGAACGGGGATGATGGAGTCGTACTCGCCATGATCTAAATCATCGATGACCAAGTGCCGAACGGACAACACCTCCGCGTTCAACAGACATACGGAGTGGATGACGTCTCCTCCTTCTTGATCCAGCAAGCGGGAAGGAGAGGTTGATGAAGATCCAGCAGCACGACGGCGTGGTGGTGGATGCAGCAGAACTCCGGCAGGGCTTCGCCAAGCTATTGCAGGAGGAGGAAAAGGTGTAGCAGGGGGAGGGAGGCGCCAAGACACGGGGTCCGGCTGCCCTCCCTCCCCCCTCCTTTATATAGGCCCCAAGGGGGGGGCCTTGGGAGATCCAATCTCCCAAGGGGGGCGGCGGCCAGGGGGGTGGAGTGCCCCCCAAGGCAAGTGGGGTGCGCCCCCCACCCTAGAGTTTTCAACCCTAGGCGCAGGGGGGGCCAAGGGGGGGGGCGCACCAGCCCACTAGGGGCTGGTTCCCTTCCCACTTCAGCCCACGGGGCCCTCCGGGATAGGTGGCCCCACCCAGTGGACCCCCGGGACTCTTCCGGTGGTCCCGGTACAATACCGGGTGACCCCGAAACTTTCCCGATGGCCGAAACAGCACTTCCTATATATAATTCTTTACCTCCGGACCATTCCGGAACTCCTCGTGACGTCCAGGATCTCATCCGGGACTGCGAACAACATTCGGTTTGCTGCATACTCATATTCATACAACCCTAGCGTCACCGAACCTTAAGTGTGTAGACCCTATGGGTTCGGGAGACATGCAGACATGACCGAGACGGCTCTCCGGTCAATAACCAACAGCGGGATCTGGATACCATGTTGGCTCCCACATACTCCTCAATGATCTCATTGGATGAACCACGATGTCGAGGATTCAAGAAACCCCGTATACTATTCCCTTTGTTGGACGGTATGTTACTTGCCCGAGATTCGATCGTTGGTATCCCAATACCTCGTTCAATCTCGTTGCCGGCAAGACACTTTACTCGTACCGTAATGCATGATCCCATGACCAGACACTCGGTCACTTTGAGCTCATTATGATGATGCACTATCGAGTGGGCCCAGTGATACTTCTCCGTTATACGGAGTGACAAATCCCAGTCTCGATCCGTGTTAACCCAACAGACACTTTCGGAGATACCTGTAGTGCACCTTTATAGTCACCCAGTTACGTTGTGACGTTTGGTACACCCAAAGCACTCCTACAGTATCCGGGAGTTACACGATCTCATGGTCTAAGGAAGAGATACTTGACATAGGAAAAGCTCTAGCAAAACAAACTACACGATCTTGTGCTATGCTTAGGATTGGGTCTTGTCCATCACATCATTCTCCTAATGATGTTATCCCGTTATCAACGACATCCAATGTCCATAGTCAGGAAACCATGACTATTTGTTGATCAACGAGCTAGTCAACTAGAGGCTCACTAGGGACATGTTGTGGTCTAAGTATTCACACGTGTATTACGATTTCTGGATAATACAATTATAGCATGAATAAAAGACAATTATCATGAACAAAGAAATATAATAATAATCCATTTTATTATTGCCTCTAGGGCATATTTCCAATAGTCTCCCACTTGCACTAGAGTCAATAATCTAGTTACATTGTGATGAATCGAACACCCATAGAGTTCTGGTGTTGATCATGTTTTGCTCGCGGAAGAGGTTTAGTCGACGGATCTACGACATTCAGATCCGTATGTACTTTGCAAATATCTATGTCTCCATCTTGAACATTTTCACGGATGGAGTTGAAACGACGCTTGATGTGTCTGGTCTTCTTGTGAAACCTGGGCTCCTTGGCAAGGGCAATAGCTCCAGTGTTGTCACAGAAGAGTTTGATCGGCCCCGACGCATAGGGTATGACTCCTAGGTTGGTGATGAACTCCTTCACCCAAATTGCTTCATGCACTGCCTTCGAGGCTGCCATGTATTCCGCTTCACATGTAGATCCCGCCACGACGCTCTGCTTGCAGCTGCACCACCTTACTGCCCCACCATTCAACATATACACGTATCCGGTTTGTGACTTAGAGTCATCCAGATCTGTGTCGAAGCTAGCATCGACGTAACCCTTTACGACGAGTTCTTCGTCACCTCCATAAACGAGAAACATGTCCTTTGTCCTTTTCAGGTACTTCAGGATATTCTTGACCGATGTCTAGTGTTCCTTGCCGGGATTACTTTGGTACCTTCCTACCAAACTTACGGCAAGGTTTACATCAGGTCTGGTACACAACATCTCATACATAATAGATCCTATGGCTGAGGCATAGGGGATGACGCTAATCTCTTCTTTATCTTTTGCCGTGGTCGGGCATTGAGCCGAGCTCAATCTCACACCTTGCAATACAGGCAAGAACAATTCTTGGACTGATGCATTTAGAACTTCTTCAAAATCTTATCAAGGTATGTGCTTTGTGAAAGACCTATGAGGCATCTCGATCTATCCCTATAGATTTTGATGCCTAATATGTAAGCAGCTTCTCCAAGGTCCTTCATTGAAAAACACTTATTCAAGTAGGCCTTAATGCTGTCCAAGAATTCTATATCATTTCCCATCAAAAGTATGTCATCTACATATAATATGAGAAATGCTACAGAGCTCCCACTCACTTTCTTGTAAACGCAGGCTTCTCCATAAGTCTGCATAAACCCAAACGCTTTGATCATCTCATCAAAGTGAATGTTCCAACTCCGAGATGCTTGCACCAGCCCATAAATGGATCGCTGGAGCTTGCATACTTTGTTAGCATTCTTAGGATCGACAAAACCTTCCGGCTGCATCATATACAGCTCTTCCTTAAGATAACCGTTAAGGAATGCCGTTTTGACGTCCATCTGCCATATCTCATAATCATATTATGCGGCAATTGCTAACATGATTCGGACGGACTTAAGCTTCGCTACGGGAGAGAAAGTCTCATCGTAGTCAATCCCTTGAACTTGCCGATAACCCTTAGCGACAAGTCGAGCTTTATAGATGGTGACATTACCATCCGCATTTGTCTTCTTCTTAAAGATCCATTTGTTTTCTATCACTCACCGATCATTGGGCAAGTCATTCAAAGTCCATACTTTGTTTTGATACATGGATTCTATCTCAGATTGCATGGCTTCTAGCCATTTGTTGGAATCTGGGCCCGCCATCGCGTCTTCATAGTTCGAAGGTTCACCGTTGTCTAACAACATGATTTCTAGGACAGGGTTGCCATACCATTCTAGTGTGGAACGTGATCTTGTGGATCTACGAAGTTCAGTAGCAACTTGATCCGAAGTACCTTGATCATCATCATTAATTTCCTCTCCAGTCGGTGTAGGCACCACAGGAACATTTTCCTGAGCTGCACTACTTTTCGGTTCAAGAGGTAGTACTTCATCGAGTTCTACTTTCCTCCCACTTACTCCTTTCGAGAGAAACTCTTTTTCCAGAAAGGATCCGTTCTTGGCAACAAAAATCTTGCCTTCGGATCTAAGGTAGAAGGTATACCCAATGGTTTCCTTAGGGTATCCTATGAAGACGCATTTTTCCGACTTGGGTTCGAGCTTTTCAGGTTGAAGTTTCTTGACATAAGCATCACATCCCCAAACTTTTAGAAATGACACCTTAGGTTTCTTCCCAGACCATAATTCATACGGTGTCGTCTCAACGGATTTAGACAGTGCCCTATTTAAAGTGAATGTAGCTGTCTCTAGAGCGTATCCCCAAAATGATATCGGTAAATCGGTAAGAGACATCATAGATCGCACCATATCCAATAGAGTGCGATTACGACGTTCGGACACACCGTTACGCTGAGGTGTTCCAGGCGGCGTGAGTTGTGAAACAATTCCACATTTTCTTAAGTGTGTACCAAATTCGTGACTTAAATATTCTCCTCCACGATCCGATCGTAAGAACTTTATCTTTCGGTCACGTTGATTCTCTACTTCATTCTGAAATTCCTTGAACTTTTCAAAGGTCTCAGACTTGTGTTTCATCAAGTAGACATACCCATATCTACTCAAGTCATCAGTGAGAGTGAGAACATAACGATATCCTCCGCGAGCCTCAACGCTCATTGGACCGCACACATCGGTATGTATGATTTCCAACAAGTTGGTTGCTCGCCCCATTGTTCCGGAGAACAGGGTCTTGGTCATTTTGCCCATGAGGCATGGTTCGCATGTGTCAAATGGTTCATAATCTAGAGACTCTAAAAGTCCATCAGCATGGAGCTTCTTCATGCGCTTGACACCAATGTGACCAAGGCGGCAGTGCCACAAGTATGTGGGACTATCGTTATCAACTTTACATCTTTTGGTATTCACACTATGAATATGTGTATCATTACGTTCGAGATTCATTAAGAATAAACCATTGACCATCGGGGCATGACCATAAAACATATCTCTCATATAAATAGAACAACCATTATTCTCGGATTTAAATGAGTAGCCATCTCGCATCAAACGAGATCCAGATACAATGTTCATGCTCAAACTTGGCACTAAATAACAATTATTGAGGTTTAAAACTAATCCCGTAGGTAAATGTAGAGGTAGCGTGCCGACGGCGATCACATCGACCTTGGAACCATTCCCGACGCGCATCGTCACCTCGTCCTTCGCCAGTCTCCGCTTATTCCGCAGCTCCTGCTGTGAGTTACAAATATGAGCAACGGCACCGGTATCAAATACCCAGGAGTTACTACGAGTACTGGTAAGGTACACATCAATTACATGTATATCAAATATACCTTTAGTGTTGCCAGCCTTCTTGTCCGCTAAGTATTTGGGGCAGTTCCACTTCCAGTGACCCTTCCCTTTGCAATAAAAGCACCCTGTCTCAGGCTTGGGTCCATTCTTTGACTTCTTCCCGGCAACTGGCTTACCGGGTGCGGCAACATCTTCGCCGTCCTTCTTGAAGTTCTTCTTACCCTTGCTCTTCTTGAACTTAGTGGTCTTATTGACCATCAACACTTGATGTTCTTTCTTGATTTCAACCTCTCCTGACTTCAGCATTGAAAATACTTCAGGAATGGTCTTCACCATCCCCTGCATATTGTAGTTCAGCACAAAGCTCTTGTAGCTTGGTGGGAGCGACTGAAGGATTCTGTCAATGACCGCCTCATCCGGGAGGTTGATCTCTAGCTGGGACAGGCGGTTGTGCAACCCAGACATTTTGAGTATGTGCTCACTGACAGAACTGTTTTCCTCCATCTTACAACTATAGAACTTGTCGGAGACTTCATATCTCTCGACCAGGGCATGAGCTTGAAAAACCATTTTCAGCTCCTCGAACATCTCATATGCTCCGTGTCGCTCAAAACGCTTTTGGAGCCCCGGTTCTAAGCTGTAAAGCATGCCGCACTGAACGAGGGAGTAATCATCAGCACGTGACTGCCAAGTGTTCATAACATCTTGGTTGTCTGGGATTGGTGCTTCACCTAGCGGTGCTACTAGGACATAATCTTTCTTGACTGCTATGAGGATGATCCTCAGGTCCCGGACCCAGTCCGAATAGTTGCTGCCATCATCTTTCAGCTTGGTTTTCTCTAGGAACGCATTGAAGTTCATGTTGACATGAGCGTTGGCCATTTGATCTACAAGACATATTTCGCAAAGATTTTAGACTAAGTTCATGATAATTAAGTTCATCTAATCAAATTATTTAATGAACTCCCACTCATATTAGACATCCCTCTAGTCATCTAAGTGTTACACGATCCGAGTCGACTAGGTCGTGTCTGATCATCACGTGAGACGGACTAGTCATCATCGGTGAACATCTCCATGTTGATCGTATCTTCCATACGACTCATGTTCGACCTTTCGATCTCTTGTGTTCCGAGGCCATGTCTGTACATGCTAGGCTCGTCAAGTTAACCCTAGGTGTTTATGCATGTGTAAAACTGTCTTACACCCGTTGTATGTGAACGTAAGGATCTATCACACCCGATCATCACGTGGTGCTTCGAAACGACGAACTTTAGCAATGGCGCATAGTTAGGGGGAACACTTTCTTGAAATTATTATAAGGGATCATCTTATTTACTACCGTCGTTCTAAGTAAACAAGATGCATAAACATAATAAACATCACATGCAATTATATAATAGTGACATGATATGGCCAATATCATATAGCTCCTTTGATCTCCATCTTCGGGGCTCCATGATCATCTTCATCACCGGCATGACACCATGATCTCCATCATCATGATCTCCATCATCGTGTCTTCATGAAGTTGTCACGCCAACGACTACTTCTACTTCTATGGCTAACGTGTTTAGCAATAAAGTAAAGTAATTTACACGGCGTTCTTCAATGACACGCAGGTCATACAAAAAATAAAGACAACTCCTATGGCTCCTGCCGGTTGTCATACTCATCAACATGCAAGTCGTGATTCCTATTACAAGAACATGATCTCATACATCACAATATATCATTCATCATTCATCCCAACTTCTAGCCATATCACATCACATGACAATTGTTGCAAAAACAAGTTAGACGTCCTGTAATTGTTGTTGCATCTTTTACGTGGCTGCAATTGGGTTCTAGCAAGAATGTTTTCCTACCTAGGAATAACCACAACGTGATTTTGTCAACTTCTATTTACCCATCATAAGGACCCTTTTCGTCGAATCCGCTCCAACTAAAGTGGGAGAGACAGACACACGCTAGCCACCTTATGCAACTAGTGCATGTCAGTCGGTGGAACCTGTCTCACGTAAGCGTACGTGTAAGGTCAGTGTCGGTGTCAAAACCGGCGGATCTCGGGTAGGGGGTCCCGAACTGTGCGTCTAGGCGGATGATAACAGGAGACAAGGGACACAATGTTTTACCCAGGTTCGGGCCCTCTCGATGGAGGTAAAACCCTACGTCCTGCTTGATTAATATTGATGATGTGTGTTACAAGAGTAGATCTACCACGAGATCAAGGAGGCTAAACCCTAGAAGCTAGCCTATGGTATGATTGTTGTTCGTCCTACGAACTAAAGCCATCCGGTTTATATAGACACCGGAGAGGGCTAGGGTTACACAGAGTCGATTACTATGGTAGGAGATCTACATATCCGTATCGCCAAGCTTGCCTTCCACGCCAAGGAAAGTCCCATCCGGACACGGGACGAAGTCTTCAATCTTGTATCTTCGTAGTCTTGGAGTCCGGCCGATGATAATAGTTCGGCTATCCGGACACCCCCTAGTCCAGGACTCCCTCAGTAGCCCCTGAACTAGGCTTCAATGACAATGAGTCCGGCGCGCATATTGTCTTCGGCATTGCAAGGCGGGTTCCTCCTCTGAATAATTTATAGAAGATTGTGAACACTAGGATAGTGTCCGGCTCTGCAAAATAATTTCCACATACCACCGTAGAAAGAATAATATTTACACAAGTTCAATCTGCTGACGTATTTCGTGGCGTGTCGTCACACCACTACCAAGCCTTTACTCGAATTGTTTTTATTGTACCACCTCAGCGCATTTAGCGAAGCGGTTTCCTTGGCATGTCTTGTCGAAGCAGAGATCGTGTTCCCCTTATTCCGGGATTCCCATCAATACGGACGTGGGTAACCCAACTGCGCCATTGATTGCGGCGCTTGGGGGATAAGCGAGTTTTATCAGGCCGGTGGGGACGCATGTTTTCGTCTGCCCATATAAGGGGATAAAGATCCAACCCTTTTACCTGCGCCTTCTTCCTCCTTGGCTTATCCATCTCTGCGAACTCGAGCTCCAGCGCCCAAGTCCGCACATCTCACCTCAACCTCCTCCAACTATGTCCGGAGTGGGAGGCAAGTTGATGGCCTCCTCTGTTACGGAGGGGCACATCCAGAGGCTGCGCAGCGCCGAATATTTGTCCAACAACATCGCACATCGGCTCCCCGATGAGGGAGAGCTCATCCCCACCCCCAGGCCCCATGAGAGGGTAGTATTTCTTACCCATTTCCTCTGCGGACTGGGCTTCCCACTCCATCCCTTTGTCCGGGGGCTCATGTTCTACTACGGCCTGGATTTCCACGATCTGGCCCCGAATTTCATCCTCAACATCTCGGCATTTATCGTCGTGTGTGAGGCCTTCCTCTCCATCCAGCCCCACTTCGGCTTGTGGCTCAAGACCTTCAGTGTCAAGCCGAAGGTTTTGAAGGGCAGCCAAGCGGAGTGCGGAGGCGCCATGGTGGGAAGGATGTCCAACGTTACTTGGCTTGAGGGCACTTTTGTGGAAACCATCAAGGGGTGGCAATCGGGGTGGTTCTACATCACCGAGCCGCGTGACCCTGAATGGGCAGCGGCCCCCGAATTCAGAGCCGGACTTGGGGTAATTCGGAGGAGCTGACCGGACTCCAAGCCTTCGTCCAAAAGCTGGTGGACAAGAAGCTCAAGCTTATCAACGTGGTCCAGGTCATGCTGATCCGCCGGATCCTCCCGTGCCAATGACGGGGCTTCAACATGTGGGAGTTCGATCCGACGCAGCACCAGACTTTGAGCGGGCTCTTCGACACTATGTACGAAGATGTCTGGAAGGCGTTGTTCCAGGGCGCCGAGGCTCCCGCATCTGCTACCGAAGATCGCGGATTCAGCTCGCAGCGTCTGGCTGACGAGGTAAGCGATTTTGTCCTTTACGGGACGCTTGTTTTCCATAGTTTGACTCTATGCGGGATCTAAACTCCCTTTCCTTTGATAGGGCTGGCTGGCAAAGTCCGAGCGGACTATCTGTCCGGCCCCATTGCCAGAGGACCCAGCTGACGCCCGCCTAACAGGGCTGCTGGCTCCGGCACCCCACGTGGTGCCGCAGAAGAAGGCCAAGAAGAAGGCCACGGGGACTCGGAAGAGTTCCCGTTTTCAGGTGCTATCGGATGACGACTCCGAGGCCGACTCCTCTCACCAAGGTGAGGAGGAGAAGAAGAAAGCCTCTCCCCCAGTGGGGGGAGAGAAGAAAAGGAAGGCCTACCCAACGAGGGAGGCCGAAGGGTCCAAGAAGGGAAAACTCTTCCCTCGGACTGCTCTGCGAACGCCAGTGACGACGACGAGGACTGGCCTCCAAGGGCCAAGCCCCTGGCGAGATCGTGAGTATCCGGACTCCCGAATAACTTCATGGTTTTTCTTTTTTGCCACACAATGTCTTTCTAATGCCGCATACAACCCTGCAGTCCGCCCAAGGACGATCTTCTCGCTTCGTCGACTGGGTCCTTAGGTGCGTCGGATATGGATTCTCTTCCGACCGCCTCCACCCCCCGTGACACGGACGATGCCGAGGTGGGATCCCGGGAAGGGACCCGCCAGGAGGAGGAGGCCCCGGAGGTGTCGCAGGACAACCTCCCGGACTTTGCACCGGACTCGGCTCCGGATCCCATAGTGGCTCCGGAGTCCGGTGGGCGACCCCTTCGTAAGAAGGGCAAGACCGTGACGCCGGCAGCCTCTGTCCAACCGGAGGCGCCGGATAGCTTGCTAGAGGCGCTCAATGGCGCCTCCATCGAAGAGGAACACCGCACTGTTATGAGTGCGGTGATTCAGAAGGCGCAGCTCGCTAAGAGCGGGCTGACCGAAGCCTGCAGCAGCCTTCTAACAGGCTTTGAGGTAAGAATTTTGATATATGTAAAATAGTACCGCATAGACAGTAGCCCCTGATTCTCGATTCGGTGTTCGGAAAGAAAAGCCGGACTGAGGATCTAAGAAGATATACGCAGGAGTCATAAAAAATATGTCAATATGGGATTGCAGGCTGCGCTGCTGACCTCTGCCGCACTGACTGCGGAGGTCAATACTTTGAAGGAAAACCTCGAGCGGTCCGAGAACGAGCTCGACCGTGCCAAGAAGCAGCTCGAGGACAGGGAAGGTGAGTAACACCTTATTAAAATTGTACCTTACAGAAAAGGATTTTGGTTGAGAAAAGAATGACAAGGATAACGTGGGTATTGCAGGGGCCACTAACAAGGTGGCGACCCTGAAGGAGGCGGTGGCCGCGGCCGAACGCAATGCGGCCGTGGAGCGCACCGAGCGAGAGAAGCAGGAGGCGCGGGTGGCGGAGGTACAACAAGAGCTCCAGGATCTCGTGAAAAAACATGAGAGCCTCGAGCGTGACTCGAAGACTCGAGAGTCTGAGCTTGCAACGGCTCTTGAGAGTGCCAAAGCCGCTAAGGCCGAAGCCTACAAGGCCCTCCAAGAAATCGAGGTGTTGAAGAAAATAGCAGCGGGTAAGGCATTTTTCATGCAAAGTAAGCATGTGAGTGTTAATTACCTGTTTCTTACCCGAATTCGGAGCTCTCCAGGAGCGTTCGCAGATCTTCCTCGCAGCGTGTCCGATGCTGCCGCGTTCTACCGGGCCGAGGAGGGGAGCTCGACGGAGAAGGTCTTCTGGTCTCAGTATGCTGAGGCTGGACATCCGGTACCCCTTAGCGACCAGCTGAAGCAGCTGGTCGAGCTCCACAAGGCGGCCGAACAGGCCATGAAGGGCCTCATAGTTCGACTGTGGCCTAAGGAGGCCATGCCTGGGAGCTACTTCAGCCTGGTGCTGCGGCTGGTGGATGCGTGCCCGTGGGTTGAAGTCATCAAGCACTCCGCCTGTATTGAAGGTGCCCGTCGGGCCCTTGCCCGCGCAAAGGTGCACTGGGGCAAGATGGATGCCCAGAAGCTCGTGACAGACCCGCCACCGCAGGGCAAGGAGCATCGCACGCCTGAGATGTATTATAAGAGTGTGCTGAAGGGCGCCCGCACTATTGCGGGTGAGTGCTCCAAAGATGTAATATTTGACTAGACTCGCATTTTGTTATCCTGTGCGCTGAAAAACTTAGTTCATTTGCGCTAAGCAACGCATTTTAATTTAAGATATTACCTTCTGTGCGGCTGTTTATCAAACCTGAGAGATGGCAAGTCGTCGGCTTCAGCCCCCATGCCACGAGTGTTGGGGTGTTTGGGATAAATTTGAGCACTCTTGTTCCCATATTTGGGTCCATCTAGGGAGGCGCTCAACACAACGAACAAGGCAACCGGACTTATAATGCTTGAACACTCTCACTTAGCCATAGAATTCTATAATTTTAAATTTCGGCGAAGCCCCTAGTCTTCGGAAGGCCGAATTTGGGGCGCTATCCACGCCTGGGCCGGACAAAGTCGGCTTCTCGCTCTAAGCGGCATAAGTCTTTAAGGACTCGCAAAAAACCTCTCGAACAGCGACCAGCTCTCGCCTCATCATGATGGTCAGTTTTAGCTTTCTCCACTAAGGCGCTCGCCCAGCTCAACCGGGGCGCAATCGCAGTGGTTCTCCCAGTGCTACCTTAGCCAATACAACGGAACGTAAGGTACCAAAACATGGGAGCCGGGCAAACCCAACTATTGACCCAAGACATGATTCGGAGCCGATGCATATAATGCTATATGTTCGGGGTGCCGCACTTGTGAAAGTGTTCGGACTTATCACACCATGATGCGGGAAACATAAGCCCCTGGTGTATTTAGCCGTACCAAAACGTACGGATGCGACATGTCACAAATGAACATATGTATAAGAGAGAAATGCAATTGGAAGCAAAAAGGTGATGCATTACTTATTCAAGAAAAACTGCTGTAAGTGCAGAACGATACAAATGGTGCGATAAGCAAGGGATGGGACTGTTAAACATGTCCCCCTCTAGGGGTAGGCTGCGGAATGGTGCATAAAACAGATTTAATGCTCGTAATGGAGACCACCTGGATACTCGTTGTAGCCTTTCTCCTTCCCTGGCTGTTGCATCGTGAGTTTGGCAGGTCTACTGCCGGACAGGGCCTCTGACGAACGGAGTCCTGTGGGTAAGAATAAAAAGAAAAGAAAAAAAAGAACGACACACTTGAGAGCCCCTGGTGTGGTTAAGACGTATTCTGGGCCTATCGTGGTCGTGCCCCTCTCCCCATGCCCATGGTATCTTCAGAGCGTAATGGTGTACGCGAAGGACCAGTCTTGACGTTTTGCAGGGGCTGGGGTTGGGGCCGCACTGCTATGCATGCTCAGAACGTGCCAGGTGGTCTTGTTGTATGTTACTCCGGGCGCGTTTAGCCGTGTCCGGTCGCTTAACGTCCGGACTCGAAAATTGCCTTAAGAGGCTGCACTGTACTTCTGCCGCGAGAGCCGCTATATGTTCCTCTGTTCGAAGAGAGCGTTCAGTGTTTCCGTTGACCGTGATGACTCCTCAAGGGCCTCGCATCTTGAGCTTGAGGTATGCGTAGTGCGGCACCGCGTTGAACTTTGCGAATGCGGTATGTCCGAGCAGAGCATGATAGCCGCTGCGGAACGGAACTATGTAGAAGATTAACTCCTCGCTTCGGAAGTTATCCGGGGATCCGAAGACCATTTCAAGTGTAACTGAGCCTGTACAATTGGCTTCTACACCGGGTATGACACCTTTAAAGGTCGTCTTGGTAGGTTTAATCCTTGAGGGGTCTATGCCCATTTTGCACACTGTGTCCTAATAAAGCAGGTTCAGGCTGCTGCCGCCGTCCATCAGGACTCTGGTGAGGTGAAATCCATCGACGATTGGGTCTAGAACCAATGCGGCGAATCTGCCATGGCGGATGCTGGTGGGGTGGTCCCTTCGGTCAAAAGTGATCGGGCAGGAGGACCATGGTTTGCACTTCGGGGTAACTGGCTCCATCGCGTATACATCCCTGAGTGCACGCTTCCGCTCCCTTTTGGGTATGTGCGTTGTGTATATCATGTTCACCGTCCGCACCTGTGGGGGGAAACCCTTCTGTCCTCTATTGTTCGGCGGCCGGGTCTCTTACTCGTCATCGCTGTGCAGCCCCTTGTCATTGTTTTTGGCAATTAACTTGCTTGCCTGTTTGAATACCCAACAAACCCTGTTGGTGTGGTTGGCTGGCTTTTCGGGGGTGCCGTGTATCTGGCACGAGCGGTCGAGTATTCGGTCCAAATTGGACGGACCCGGAGTAGTTCTTTTGAATAGCTTTTTCCGCTGACCGGGTTTAGAGCCTCTGAATCCGGCATTGACTGACGTATCTTCACTGTTATCGCTGTTAATGCGGCATTTGTTTTTGTTGTGACGCGACCTGCCATAACGGTCCTTGAAATCCGGACTGCCAGAATTTTTGCTGAGGTTATTGCTGCATGCTAGCCAGCTGTCCTCACCCGCGCAGAAGCGGGTCATGAGTGATGTGAGGGCTGCCATGGATTTCGGCTTTTCATGTCCTAGGTGCCGGGCAAGCCACTCGTCGTGGATGTTATGCTTGAAGGCCGCTAGGGCCTCTGCATCCGGACAGTCGACGATTTGGTTCTTCTTGGTTAAGAACCGTGTCCACAATTGTCTGGCCGATTCGTCTGGCTGCTGAATTATGTGGCTTAGGTCATCGGCGTCTGGTGGTCGCACATACGTGCCTTGCAAGTTATCGAGGAATGCGGCTTCCAGTTCTTCCCAACTCCCGATTGACTCTGCTGGCAAGCTGTTAAGCCAATGCCGGGCTGGTCCTTTAAGTTTGAGTGGGAGATATTTGATGGCGTGAAGATCATCACCGCGGGCCATGTGGATATGAAGGAGATAGTCTTCGATCCAAACCGCGGGGTCTGTTGTGCCATCGTAGGATTCAATGTTCACGGGTTTAAACCCTTCAGGGATTTGATGATCCATTACTTCGTCTTTGAAGCATAGTGGGTGTGCGGCGCCCCTGTACTGGGCGATATCACGACGGACCTCGAAAGAGCTTTGTCTATTTTGTTCGCCCCGGTCGACTTACTGTGTCCGGCGCGACGGTTGTCGTCACGTATCATGGGGCGCCCACGCGATCCATAGATCGATCTTGATTGTCTTGCCTTATCCTCCAATATATCTCGCAAGTCTGGAGCGTTCCCCTGTGGCTTTGTGCTCTTCGAGCGATGCCGGGGTACGATTCTAGTGAAGGGCCTAGGGGCCTCTCTGTCGTGACCACGGGGTGGTCGGTCAGCCGTATTGTCTGCTGGTGATGCAGGTTCATACGCCTCCTCCTCTAATCGGGGGAGCAGGTTGCGTTTAGGGTAACTTTTGGAGGGGCGTTCGAGCTCATGCTCTTCGGCCGCGAGGACTTCAATTCATCTGTCGGCTAGCAGATCTTGATCATCTCTAAGCTGTTGCTGCTTTTTCTTGAGGCTGTTTGCCGTGGCCATAAGCCTGCGTTTAAAATGCTCTTGTTCGACGGGATCCTCAGGCACGACGAATTCGTCATCGTCGAGGCTTGCCTCGTCTCCGGAGGGAGGCATATAATCCTCTACCTCTTCTTCTGCCGCTCTCTCTTGAGGGCTGGCGTCTCCGTCCTCCTGCGCTGAATCTTGCTGGAGTGGGTTGTCTTCGGCACTATCCGGTGTGTTATTATCTTCGGTGCCGGAATCTTCATTCTTGCTGTGGCGGGATTTAGAGCGGCGCCGCTGACGCTGGTGCTTGGGCTGTTTCTTGAAGGGGTCATCCTCCGCTGTTGCTTCGCCATTCCCATCCTTTGGGATATCCATCATGTATATGTCATATGATGAGGTGGCTTTCCAGTGCCCGGTAGGCGCAGGTTCTTGGTCGTCTCCGGCATCGTCATCCATACCGTCGATGTCTTCGGAGTCGTAGTCTAGCATGTAGGTTAGATCGTCGACAGAGGCTACTAAGTGGGTGGTGGGTGGGCTTTGAATTTCTTCGTCGTCCGCATCCCAACCGTCCTGACAGTAGTCCAGCCAGGGTTCTCCTGATAACGAGAGATACTTTAGCGAACTCAAGATGTCGCCAAAAGGTGAGTGTTGAAAGATGTCCGCTGCGGTGAACTCCATGACCGGCGCCCAATCGGATTCGATTGGAGGGGGCGCAGGAGGTTCGGAGTCCGGCACCTCGGAGTCACGAGCTTCATGAGAGACAAGGTCAGTGTTCGGCTCTATCGCCGTAGAGGTTGCAGCCCCCGAGGCGGTGTCTAGCCATCCATCCTCGATCTGCGCAGCCGGCTCCGAATTGAAGATCGGAGCGAACTCGAGTGCGGCCTCCAGGGTACTGTCCGGCTGCAGAGCTAAATCATGCCCATCGTGACAGTGCGGCGCGCTTGGCTGTGGCCCGAACCCATCGAAGATCAAGTCCCCGCGGATGTCAGCCGTGAAGTTCAAACTTCCAAATCTGACCTGACGGCCAGGGGCATAGCTTTCGATCTGCTCCAGATGGCCAAGTGAATTGGTCCGCAGTGCAAAGCCGCCGAATACGAAGATCTGTCCGGGGAGGAAGGTCTCACCCTGGACTGCGTCGTTGTTGATGATTGAAGAGGCCATCGAGCCTATCGGTGACGACATAGAGGAACTCTCAATGAAAGCACCAATGTCCGTGTCAAAACCGGCGGATCTCGGGTAGGGGGTCCCGAACTGTGCGTCTAGGTGGATGATAACAGGAGACAAGGGACACGATGTTTTACCCAGGTTCGGGCCCTCTCCATGGAGGTAAAACCCTATGTCCTGCTTGATTAATATTGATGATTTGTGTTACAAGAGTAGATCTACCACGAGATCAAGGAGGCTAAACCCTAGAAGCTAGCCTATGGTATGATTGTTGTTCGTCCTACGGACTAAAGCCATCCGGTTTATATAGACAACGGAGAGGGCTAGGGCTACACAGAGTCGGTTACAATGGTAGGAGATCTACATATCCGTACCACCAAGCTTGCCTTCCACGCCAAGGAAAGTCCCATCCGGACACGGGACGAAGTCTTCAATCTTGTATCTTCGTAGTCTTGGAGTCCGGCCGATGATAATAGTTCGGCTATCCGGACACCCCCTAGTCCAGGACTCCCTCAGTTGGTCCGGGCCGCTTCATCCCACAATACCGCTGAAGCAAAATAAGACTAGTAGCGGCAAGCAAGTTGACAAGATCTACGCCCACAACAAAATTGTGTTCTACTCGTGCAATAGAGAACGACGCATAGACCTAGCTCATGATGCCACTGTTGGGGATCGTTGCAGAAAATTAAAAAAAATTCTGCGGTTTCACCAAGATCCATCTATGAGTTCATCTAAGCAACGAGTGATAGGAGAGAGACTGCATCTACATACCACTTGTAGATCGCGTGCGGAAGCGTTCAAGGTAACGTGGATGATGAAGTCGTACTCGCCGTGATCCAAATCACCGATGACCAAGTGCCGAACGGACAACACCTCCGCGTTCAACACATGTACGGAGCGGATGACATCTCCTCCTTCTTGATCCAGCAAGGGGGAAGGAGAGGTTTATGAAGATCCAGCAGCACGATGGCGTGGTGGTGGATGCAGCAGAACTCCGGCAGGGCTTCGCCAAGCTATTGCGGGAGGAGGAAAAGGTGTAGCAGGGGGAGGGATGCGCCAAGACACAGGGTCCTGCTGCCCTCCCTCCCCCTCCTTTATATAGGCCCCTAGGGGGGCGCCGGCCTTGGGAGATCCAATCTCCCAAGGGGGCGGCGGCCAGGGGGGTGGAGTGCCCCCCCAAGGCAAGTGGGTTGCGCCCCCCACCCTAGGGTTTTCAACCCTAGGCTTAGGAGGGGCCCAAGGGGGGGGGCACCAGCCCACTAGGGGCTGGTTCCCTTCCCACTTCAGCCCACAGGGCCCGCCGAGATAGGTGGCCCCACCCGGTGGACCCCCGGGACTCTTCCGGTGGTCCCGGTACAATACCGGGTGACCCCGAAACTTTCCCGATGGCCGAAACAGCACTTCCTATATATAATTCTTTACCTCCGGACCATTCCGGAACTCCTCGTGACGTCTGGGATCTCATCCAGGACTCTGAACAACATTTGGTTTGCTGCATACTCATATTCATACAACCCTAGCGCCACTGAACCTTAAGTGTGTAGACCATACGGGTTCGGGAGACATGCAGACATGACCGAGACGGCTCTCCGGTCAATAACCAACAGCAGGATCTGGATACCCATGTTGGCTCCCACATACTCCTCGATGATCTCATCTTATGAACCACGATGTCGAGGATTCAAGCAACCCCGTATAGTATTCCCTTTGTCAGACGGTATGTTACTTGCCCGAGATTCGTTCGTCCGTATCCCAATACCTCGTTCAATCTCGTTGCCGGCAAGTCACTTTACTCGTACCGTAATGCATGATCCCATGACCAGACACTTGGTCACTTTGAGCTCTTATGATGATGCACTACCGAGTTGGCCCAGTGATACCTCTCCGTTATACGGAGTGACAAATCCCAGTCTCGATCCGTGTCAACCCAACAGACACATTCGGAGATACCTGTAGTGCACCTTTATAGTCACTCAGTTACGTTGTGATGTTTGGTACACCCAAAGCACTCCTACGGTATCCGGGAGTTACACGATCTCATGGTCTAAGGAAGAGATACTTGACATAGGAAAAGCTCTAGCAAAATGAACTACACGATCTTGTGCTATGCTTAGGATTGGGTCTTGTCCATCACATCATTCTCCTAATGATGTGATCCCGTTATCAACGACATCCAATGTCCATAGTCAGGAAACCATGACAATCTGTTGATCAACGAGCTAGCCAACTACATGCTCACTAGGGACATGTTGTGGTCTAAGTATTCACACGTGTATTACAATTTCCGGATAATACAATTATAACATGAATAAAAGACAATTATCATGAACAAAGAAATATAATAATAATCCTTTTTATTATTGCCTCTAGGTCATATTTCCAACACCTGGCGACTCACGGATGGCCCCGATGGCGGGTCAAACGGATGACAAGCCCCAAGGCCCAGTAGGCCGGTTCATGTGATGGTGGGCCGACTTAAGAAGAAAGGTGTATGGAATATTTCCCTTACAAAGAATCAAGACCTGGACTTGTATCTGGCTTGTAATAGAAGATAGGCTAGTCCTAGTCCTACTAGGACTCCACATGTAACCCGCCCCTCTAACTTATATAAAGAGGGGCAGGGCTCCCCAAAGAGGGGCAAGGAAGAAGAAACAATCTCTAGGGTTAGACACAAAGAGCCGGTTTACGGCGACTCCCTCATGATCATAATGAGACCTACCCACAAACAGCATGTAGGGATATTACCGGATGATGTTTCCCGGGGCCCGAAGCTGTCTAAATCCTTGTCTTGTGTTGCGTATCTCGATTCCGCTCAACCCCTCTCAAGCTACCACATAGATGCGTTGGCCTTGCTACTAAGTCCTGACACTAAGGACATCTGCCGTAACAAAACCACGACACTATGGGTGTTCGATTCATCACAATGTAACTAGATTATTGACTCTAGTGCAAGTGGGAGACTGTTGGAAATGTGCCCTAGAGGCAATAATAAGATGGTTATTATTATATGTCCTTGTTCATGATAATTGTCTATTGTTCATGCTATAATTGTATTGACCGGAAACCGTAATACATGTGTGAATACATAGACCACAACATGTCCCTAGTGAGCCTCTACATGACTAGCTCGTTGATCAACAGATCGTCATGGTTTCCTGACTATGGGCATTGGATGTCATTGATAACGGGATCACATCATTAGGAGAATGATGTGATGGACAAGACCCAATCCTAAGCATAGCACAAGATCGTGTAGTTCGTTTGCTAAAGCTTTTCTAATGTCAAGTATCATTTCCTTAGACCATGAGATTGTGTAACTCCCGGATACCATAGGAATGCTTTGGGTGTACCAAACGTCACAATGTAACTGGGTGGCTATAAAGGTGCATTACCGGTATCTCCGAAAGTGTCTGTTGGGTTGGCACGAATCGAGACTGGGATTTGTCACTCCGTATGACGGAGAGGTATCTCTGGGCTCACTCAATAATGCATCATCATAATGAGCTCAATGTGACTAAGTAGTTAGTCACGGGATCATGCATTACGGAATGAGTAAAGTGACTTGCCGGTAACGAGATTGAACGAGGTATTGGGATACCGACGATTGAATCTCGGGCAAGTTACATACCAGTTGAAGAAAGGAATTGTATACGGGATTGCTTGAATCCTTGACATCGTGGTTCATCCGATGAGATCATCGTGGAACATGTGGGAGCCAACAGGGGTATCCAGACCCCTCTGTTGGTTATTGGCTGGAGAGCTGTCTCGGTCATGTCTGCATGATTCCTGGACCCGTAGGGTCTACACACTTAAGGTTCGGTGACGCTAGAGTTGTTATGGGAAACAGTATGTGGTTACCGAATGTTGTTCAGAGTCCCGGATGAGATCTTGTACGTCACGAGGAGTTCCGAAATGGTCCGGAGGTGAAGATTTATATATGGTAAGTCATCATATGATCACCCGAAGTATTCGAGGGTTTGTCGGTATTATACCGGGACCACCAAAGGGTTTCCGGGGGTCCACCGGGAGGGTCCACCTGCCCCGGAGGGCCCTATGGGCTGTATGTGGAAGGGAACCAGCCCCTAAATGGGCTGGGTGCCATCTTCCCTAGGGCCCATGCGCCTAGGCTTTGGGGGAAACCCTAAAGGGGGCACCCCTTGGCTTGGGGGGAAAGCCCCCTCCCCTTGGCCGCCGCCCCCCTCTAGATCTCATCTAGAGGGGCTGGCCCCCTTCCCCCTTCGCCCTATAAATAGAGGGGAGGAGGGAGGGAAGCAACACCTCATCCAAGGCGCAGCCCTCCCCCTCTCCAACACCCCCTCCTCCTCCGTTGAGCTTGGTGAAGCCCTGCCGGAGAACTGCAAGCTCCACCACCACGCGTTGTGCTGCCGGAGTTCTTCCCCAACTTCTCCTTCCCCCTTACTGGATCAAGAAGGAGGAGACGTCCCCATGCTGCATGTGTGTTGAATGCGGAGGCGCCGTTGTCCGGCTCTTACATCGGAATCAACCGCGATTTGAATCGCTGCGAATATGACTCCTTCATACGCTTTCTTGTAACACTTTCGTGTCGCGATCTTCAAGGGTATGAAGATGCACTCCCCTCTCTCTTGTTGCTAGTCTCTCCATAGATTGATATTGGTGATACGTAGAATTTTTTTAATTTCTACAATGATCCGCAACAGGAAGCACCGGAATGAGGTAAGCTCCGACTTAAATTCTTTTTATCCTTTGGCAGGTCTCACCAGTCAACCGCTCAACTCTTCTGATTCAAATTATCAGGAAACTTCGCATTCCTCTGGTGACTCAATCTAGTCCAACATGCCGGCTTTCAAGACCGCTCCAGGGTAATGACAATTTTCTTATCCTGTGGTTATTACAATCCTTTATACTTGTACTGACCTTTTTTACTTCGTGTAGTGGAAAAGTGAAGCCCATTACGAGGGTGAAGAAAAACAAGCCGGCCGAAGAACCGACCGTCAATGAGCCAGAGCTTCAAGTAGCCGCGCCTGAGACCTCTGCTCCTGAGCCACCACTTGAGCCGGTTCACGACATG
Source organism: Triticum dicoccoides (assembly GCF_002162155.2). NCBI lineage: Eukaryota > Viridiplantae > Streptophyta > Magnoliopsida > Poales > Poaceae > Triticum > Triticum dicoccoides. Next base: position 21,617,300 of record NC_041387.1, read on the forward strand.
CCAACAATGACTGCTGACCCGCCTGTCAAACAAGCCGCCGCCGGCTCTGTAAACCATGAAGCTTCAAGTCCGGCTAAGACAGCCGACCCACAAGATATTGATGTGGAAATTACCAAGACCGGTTATACTGAGTCGGGGAGACCTACTGTGCTAGCCAAGTGTTCTGCCAAGGAGGAGCACATTGAACGCCGTAAAGTCAGATTTGATGTTGCTAACTATACTCACTTGAGCATTGGCAAAGTTTTCTCTAGTTATCTTAGCCAAGTGCACAACAGCCGTGATCTTGAAGTTGACATGGTAAAACAAATGCACCAGAAATTTTAGTTATAAATTCTTCCCTTCATTGAATTAACCTTACTATGCCAGCCCCCAAGTCTACTGTTTATGGTGAATATGATGTAGACTTAGAACAAATTTATGAGCATTAGCAATATCCTTTGGTAAAACCTTAAAATACGGCTTAATCTGTAGTCCCCAAGGGACGGTTTAGCCAGCATGAATGAGCCGGTCCTTCATATGCTTGTGTAGAAGATAGTACTTGTGTAACTTTGAACATCAATATGCATTAGTCCCCAAGTGTCAAGTACTCTTGCTTGCAAAGTGCTTGGGACTTTACTCTCATAACCCGCCACTTAGACAAATCTTTTGGTAGACATTAGCCCCCAAGTGCCAAGTGTTGTTGCTTGCAAAAGGCTTGGGACTTAATATTGCATACTAATGTTTATGATTTTGACCCGGCACATGTACAGACCACCACTGCTCAACTTCAATCAGAGCTGTCTGAATTGAAGAACCGCTTGGAGCTGCAAGGGATGGAGACTCAAAGATAAAACTCGAAATTTGAATTCAGCATGTCTGAACAAGAAAAACTGAGGGCTGAGTTTGAAGTTGAGAAAAAGGCCTGGGCTGAGGAAAAGATTGCCTTAACCCATCGAGTTGAGAAAGCAGAGGCGGCTCTTGAAGAGGTGACCACTGAATTTCCCGTCTTAAAACGCCATGTGTCTCAGATGGTCTCAACAATCTTTGGTAAGCCGCCGTACAAGTGTCAAGTATTGAATCCTTCTGGTAATCATATGAATTGTTGTTAACTCACCTATTATTGCTATGCGGGCCCGGGGAGCACCAACCTCAACTAGGACATGCTGGTGAGGCTGAAGGCGGTTTACATGCTCGTGGAACAACTTTACATTGGAGCTCAGTGTGCCTTAGCCACAGTTGCCCTGTCAAATGAAGCCCCCACACTCCTGGTTGATGTGATGAAGAAGCTTTCTGTGCTGCCCCAACGGTTCAATGAATGAAATCGTTCATCTGCGAGAGCCGGAACCGTATCTGTCTTAAGCCGGGCCAAAGCATGGCTGCCAGAATTAGACCCGGCCAACATCGCCATTGGGTACCCCAGCGTTAAGGAGGATGGCTCTCCGTTTGAACAGATGGACTTTGCTGCTTGCATGAAGGACATACGTTCTATGGACAGCATGATTTCCAATGAGACAGACCTCACCAAGTATCATCCGGCTTACGACGTAGTAAATCAGAGGCAGCCAACCCCGACTTATAAAGTGACAAGCCTGATCCCTCCAATCCGTGAGCACACCTTTGTCCCTGAAGTTGACCCGGCCGAGTTAATTGATGATGAAGCTGAATTTGAAGCTTTGAAAGGCATTGACTGGTCATCATCAACCTTCTAGGACGCCGTACATGACAAAGACGCGGAGAGGGTTGACCCGGAAACATCAGTTCAACAAGATAATTGATCCACTGGGCGGCTTGTTGGGGAACCTTGCAGAAAATAAAAAAATTCTACGCTTTCACCAAGATCAATCTATGAGTTCATCTAGCAACGAGAGAGGGGAGTGCATCTACATACCCTTGTAGATCGCAAGCGGAAGCGTTCAAGAGAATGGGGTTGAGGGAGTCGTACTCGTCGTGATCCAAATTAGCGGAGATCCTAGCGCCGAACTGACGGCACCTCCGCGTTCAACACACGTACGGTTGAGGAAGACGTCTCCTCCTTCTTGATCCAGCAAGGGGGAAGGAGAGGTTGATGAAGATCCAGCAGCACAACGGCGTGGTGGTGGATGCAGCAATGATCTCGGCAGGGCTTTGCCAAGCTTCTGCGAGAGGGAGAGGTGTAGCAAGGTGAGAGGGAGGCGCCAAGAGCATGGGTGCGGCTGCTCTCCCTCCCCCCTCTTTATATAGGCCCCCTAGGGGGGGCGCTCGCCCTAGGATATGGGATCTCCAAGGGGGGCGGCGGCCAGGGGGTGGCTTGCCCCCCAAGGCAAGTGGAGGCGCCCCCCCACGCCTAGGGTTTCCAACCCTAGTCGCAGGGGGGGCCAAGGGGGGCGCACCAGCCCACCAAGGGCTGGTTCCCCTCCCACTTCAGCCCATGGGGCCCTCCGGGATAGGTGGCCCCACCCGGTGGACCCCCGGGACCCTTCTGGTGGTCCCGATACAATACCGGTAACCCCCCGAAACTTTCCCGATGACCAAAACTTCACTTCCTATATATAATTCTTTACCTCCGGACCATTCCGGAACTCCTCATGATGTCCGGGATCTCATCCGGGACTCCGAGCAACTTTCGGTTTACTGCTTACTCATATATCTACAACCCTAGCGTCACCGAACCTTAAGTGTGTAGACCCTACGGGTTCGGGACACATGCAGTCATGACCGAGACGCATCTCCGGTCAATAACCAACAACGGGATCTGGATACCCATGTTGTCTTCCACATGCTCCTCGATGATCTCATCGGATGAACCACGATGTCGAGGACTCAAGCAATCCCATATACAATTCCCTTTGTCAATCGGTACGTTACATGCCTGAGAATCGATCGTCGGTATCCCAATACCTTGTTTATTCTCGTTACCGGCAAGTCACTTTACTCGTACCGTAATGCATGATCCCGTGACCAGACACTTGGTCACATTGATCTCTTTATGATGATGCATTACCGAGTGGGCCTAGATATACCTCTCCGTCATACGGAGTGACAAATCCCAGTCTCGATTCGTGCCAACCCAACAGACAATTTCGGAGATACCCGTAGTGCACCTTTATAGTCACCCAGTTACGTTGTGATGTTTGGCACACCCAAAGCACTCCTACGGTATCCGGGAGTTGCACAATCTCATGGTCTAAGGAAATGATACTTGACATTTGGAAAAGCTCTAGCTAAACTAACTACACAATCTTTGTGCTATGCTTAGGATTGGGTCCTGTCCATCACATCATTCTCCTAATGATGTGATCCCATTATCAATGACATCCAATGTCCATAGTCAGGAAACCATGACTATCTGTTGATCAACGAGCTAGTCTCACTAGGGACATGTTGTGGTCTATGTATTCACATGTGTATTATGATTTCTGGATAATACAACTATAGCATGAATAACAGACAATTATCATGAACAAAGAAATATAATAATAACCATTTTATTATTGCCTCTAGGGCATATTTCCAACAGTCTCCCACTTGCCCTAGAGTTCAATAATCTAGTTACATTGTGATGAATCGAACACCCATGGAATTCTGGTGTTGATCATGTTTTGCCCTAGGGAGAGGTTTAGTCAACGGATCTGCCACATTCAGGTACGTATGTACTTTACAAATATCTATGTCTCCATCTTGAACATTTTCACGAATGGAGTTGAAGCGACGCTTAATGTGCCTGGTCTTCTTGTGAAACCTGGGCTCCTTGGCAAGTGCAATAGATCCAGTGTTGTCACAGAAGAGTTTGATCGGCCCCGACGCATTGGGTATGACTCCTAGGTCGGTGATGAACTCCTTCACCCAGATTGCTTCATGCGCTGCCTCCGAGGCTGCCATGTATTTTGCTTCACATGTAGATCCCACCACGATTCAAAATATACGACGATCTCTGTGTATACACATATCCGGTTTGTGACTTAGAGTCATCCAGATCTGTGTCGAAGCTAGCGTCGACGTAACCCTTTACGACGAGCTCTTCGTCACCTCCATAAACGAGAAACATACCCTTAGTCCTTTTCAGGTACTTTAGGATGTTCTTGACCGCTGTCCAGTGTTCCATGCTGGGATTACTTTGGTACCTTCCTACCAAACTTACGGCAAGGTTTACATCAGGTCTAGTACACAGCATGGCATACATAATAGACCCTATAGCTGATGCATAGGGGATGACACTCATCTTTTCTCTATCTTCTGCCGTGGTCGGGCATTGAGCTGAGCTCAATTTCACACCTTGCAACACAGGCAAGAACCCCTTCTTGGACTGATCCATATTGAACGTCTTCAATATATTATCAAGGTATGTGCTTTGTGAAAGACCTATGAGGCGTCTCGATCTATCTCTATAGATCTTGATGCCTAGTATGTAAGCAGCTTCTCCAAGGTCCTTCATTGAAAAACACTTATTCAAGTAGGCCTTAATGTTGTCCAAGAGTTCTATATCATTTCCAATCAAAAGTATGTCATCTACATATAATATGAGAAATGCTACATCGCTCCCACTCACTTTCTTGTAAACGCAGGCTTCTCCATAAGTCTGCATAAACCCAAACGCTTTGATCATCTCATCAAAGCGAATTTTCCAACTCCGAGATGCTTGCACCAGCCCATAAATGGATCGCTGGAGCTTGCATACCTTTTTAGCATTCTCAGGGTCGACAAAACCTTCTGGCTGCATCATATACAGTTCTTCCTTAAGATGACCGTTAAGGAATGCCGTTTTGATGTCCATTTGCCATATCTCATAATAATAGTATGCGGCAATTGCTAACATGATTCGGACGGACTTTAGATTCGCTACGGGAGAGAATGTCTCATCGTAGTCAACCCCTTGAACTTGCCGATAACCCATAGCGACAAGTCGAGCTTTATAGATGGTAACATTACCATCCGCGTTCGTCTTCTTCTTAAAGATCCATTTGTTTTCTATCGCTTGCCGATCATCGGGCAAGTCTGTCAAAGTCCATACTTTGTTTTCATACATGGATCCTATCTCGGATTGCATGGCTTCATGCCATTTGTTGGAATCTGGGCCCACCATCGCTTCTTCATAGTTCGAAGGTTCACCGTTGTCTAACAACATGATTTCCAGGACAGGATTGCCATACCACTCTGGTGTGGAACGTGTCCTCGTGGACCTACGAAGTTAAGTAGTAACTTGATCCAAAGTACCTTGATCATCATCATTAACTTCCTCTTCAGTTGGCGCTGGCACCACAGGAACATCTTCCTGAGCTGCGCAACTCACCGGTTCAAGAGGTAGTACTTCATCAAGTTCCACTTTCCTCCCACTTACTTCTCTTGAGAGCAACTCTTTCTCCAGAAAGGACCCGTTCTTGGCAACAAAGATCTTGCCTTCGGATCTGAGGTAGAATGTATACCCAATGGTTTCCTTAGGGTATCCTATGAAGATGCATTTTTCCGACTTGGGTTCGAGCTTTTCAGGTTGAAGTTTCTTGACATAAGCATCGCATCCCCAAACTTTTAGAAATGATAGATTAGGTTTCTTCCCAAACCATAATTCATACGGTGTCGTCTCAACAGATTTAGCCGGTGATAGCGGTAAGAGACATCATAGATTGCACCATATCCAATAAAGTGCGATTAGGTTTCTTCCCAAACCATAATTCATGCTTTCACCAAAATCAATCTATGAGTTCATCTAGCAACGAGAGAGGGGAGTGCATCTACATACCCTTGTAGATCGCGAGCTGAAGCGTTCAAGAGAACGGGGTTGAGGGAGTCGTACTCGTCGTGATCCAAATCACCGGAGATCCTAGCGCCGAACGGACGGCACCTCCGCGTTCAACACACGTACGGTTGAGGAAGATGTCTCCTCCTTCTTGATCCATCAAGGGGGAAGGAGAGGTTGATGAAGATCCAGCAGCATGACAGCGTGGTGGTGGATGCAGCAATGTTCTCGGCAGGGCTTCGCCAAGCTTCTGCGAGAGGGAGAGGTGTAGCAAGGGGAGAGGGAGGCGCCAAGAGCATGGGTGCGGCTGCCCTCCCTCCCCCCTCTTTATAGAGGCCCCTTAGGGGGGCGCTGGCTCTAGGAGATGGGATCTCCAAGGGGGGCGGCGGCCAGGGGGGTGGCTTGCCCCCCAAGGCAAGTGGAGGCGCCCCCCCCCCCACCCCTAGGGTTTCCATCCCCAGGCGCAGGGGGGCCAAGGGGGGCGCACCAGCCCACCAGGGGCTGGTTCCCCTCCCACTTCAGCCCATGGGGCCCTCCGGGATAGGTGGCCCCTCCCGGTGGACCCCCGGGACCCTTCCGGTGGTCCCGATACAATACCGGTAACCCCCCGAAACTTTCCCGATGACCGAAACTTCACTTCCTATATATAATTCTTTACCTACGGACCATTCTGAAACTCCTCGTGATGTCCAGGATCTCATCCGGGACTCCGAACAACTTTCGGTTTACTGCATACTCATATCTCTACAACCCTAGCGTCACCGAACCTTAAGTGCGTAGACCCTACGGGTTCGGGAGACGTGCAGACATGACCGAGACGCCTCTCCGGTCACTAACCAACAGCGGGATCTAGATACCCATGTTGGCTCCCACATGCTCCTCGATGATCTCATTGTATGAACCACGATGTCAAGGACTCAAGCAATCCCGTATACAATTCCCTTTGTCAATCGGTACATTACATGCCCGAGATTCGATCGTCGGTATCCCAATACCTCGTTTAATCTCATTATCGGCAAGTCACTTTACTCGTACCGTAATGCATGATCCCGTGACCAGACACTTGGTCACATTGAGCTCATTATGATGATGCATTACCGAGTGGGCCCAGAGATACCTCTCCGTCATACAGAGTGACAAATCCCAGTCTTGATTCGTGCCAACCCAACAGGCACTTTCAGAGATACCCGTAGTGCACCTTTATAGTCATCCAGTTATGTTGTGACGTTTGTCACACCCAAAGCACTCCTACGGTATCCGGGAGTTTCACAATCTCATGGTCTAAGGAAATGATACTTGATATTTGGAAAAGCTGTAGCTAAACGAACTACACAATCTTTGAGCTATGCTTAGGATTGGGTCTTGTCCATCACATCATTCTCCTAATGATGTGATCCCGTTATCAATGACATCCAATGTCCATAGTCAGGAAACCATGACTATCTGTTGATCTATGAGCTAGTCAACTAGAGGCTCACTAGGGACATGTTGTGGTCTATGTATTCACACATGTATTACGATTTCCGGATAGTACAATTATAGCATGAATAACAGACAATTATCATGAACAAAGAAATATAATAATAACCATTTTATTATTGCCTCTAGGGCATATTTCCAACACGGCTCATTTAGCAGCCTTCTGAAAAAACAATTCAACCATTTGGACTCGGGGAGTCATGTAATAGGGTAGAAATAACTTTGATCTGTCGTGCCATCGTGCATGTTTTTGGTGCTCAACCCTGTTAAGCCGCCTCCTTTATGTTCACCCTTGTTATACTTATCATCTATGTTCCTTGTGCAAAAGAAAGTCCTTCAAATATCCTGCACACAGAGATAGATCACAAGAACCCATGACGGTATATCGTAGGGCGGGTCATAATCTCCCACATATAACCACTGATGTTTAAATAGGAGTCACCGATAAGCCTTGTTATCAATCATATCTTTTAAACATAACTATAATAATAATATCATACCTGTGATATTGAATTGTCACTGCCGGTTTATGTGATGTTTGCAGTAAGGGTGATGACCCAACTTTTAGAAGCCAAAACATCCAAGTGTTTGATGATTGTCATATACTGGTGACTTACTGTCCAAAGTCAAGCCGGGTTAAATAGAAATCACATATATATACATGCCTCAGATATGAACAACAATGTCTCAAAACATACTCAAAGATTGTTGTCAAAAACTTAAGCCAAACAGAGAGAAAAAACGAGGCTTCTGATTCGAATATGATCTGTAAGCCGGACCAAAACGGGTTTAAGCTAGGATTCGAATACGATCTGGAAGCCCCCTAGTGGTTTCGGCGTTGCGCCAATCAAGAGGGTACCGACAGCTATGTTCTCTTTGGTTCGAATATGACCTATGTTTGAACAGGAAGCCCCCTAGTGACCTTGAGACTTTTTTAATGACTCTGATTTGAATACGATCAAAGTCGGATCCAAAAAGGGGTTAGGCTATGATTCGAATACGATCAAGAAGCCCCCTAGTGGGATTGGCATTGTGCCGATCAAGAGGGTATCGACAACTATGTTCTCTTTGGTTCGAATACGACCTATGTTCGAACAGGAAGCCCCCAAGTGACCTTGAAATTTTTTTAACGACTCTGATTCGAATACGATCAAAGTCGGACCGAAAAAGGGTTTAAGCTGGATTCGAATACAATCAGCCCCCAATTGGTCTTTGGATTTGTGATGATGAAAACACATGATCATTGAGGATAAAAAGGAGAGAGGTCCAGCTTTATTACTTATCATGATATATACAACGTTAGCCAGTGGCTGAAGTGTAGTAAGGCCGAAGATGAGCAATATTCCACGGCCGACGGGTCTCCTCCTCTGACTTACGTGAGTCTTTGTGCTCTTGAACATCGATAAGGTAGTATGACCCATTGTTCAAGTTCTTGCTGACCACAAAGGGCCCTTCCCAAGGTGGGGATAACTTGTGTGCATCAGTTTGTTCCTGGATGAGCCGGCGCACCAAATATCCTTCTTGAAAGGTTCTGGACAACCCGACGGCTGTGATAACGGCGCAGGTCCTGTTAGTAAATCGCCGAGCAGGCTGCTGCCAAGTCACACTTTTCATCTAATAGGTCAAGTGCATCTTGACGCACTTGTTCATTATTAGCTTGAACGTAAGCCGCCACGCGGGGCGAGTGATGACGGATGTCACTAGGAAGAACCGCCTCTGCTCCATAAACCATGAAGAAAGGGTTGTAACCCATAGATCTGTTGGGGGTAGTATTGATACTCCATAATACTGATGGTAACTCCTCCACCCAACAACCTGACGTCTGTTGCAAAGGAACCAGAAGCCGGGACTTGATGCCTTTCAAAATCTCCTGATTGGCTCTTTCGTCTTGACCATAGGATTGGGGGTGAGCTACTGATGAAACATCAAGCCGGATATGCTCACGTTGACAAAACTCCTCCATGGCACCCTTGGAAAAATTAGTGCCATTATTAGTTATGATACTATGGGGAAAGCCAAAACGGAAAATCACCTTTTTCATGAATTGAACCGCCGTTGCCATGTCACACTTACTGACCGGCTCTGCTTCAACCCACTTTGTGAATTTGTCAACCGCCACCAAGAGGTGGGTCTTTTTATCCTTGGACCTTTTAAAAGGCCCAACCATGTCAAGCCCCTGCACTGTAAATGGCCAAGTAATTGGAATCATCCTCAATTCCTGAGCCGGCACATGAGCTCGCCGTGAGAATTTCTGACAACCATCACATTTACTGACCAGATGCTCTGCATCAGCGTGAGCCATCAGCCAATAAAACCCATGACGAAAAGCTTTGGCCACAAGGGACTTTGAACCAGAATGATGGCCACAATCTCCTTCATGAATCTCACGAAGAATCTCTTGACCTTCCTCGGGAGAGACACAAGCTGAAATGCCCCAGTGACACTGCGATGATGCAACTCGCCATTGGCAATTGTCATTGACTTAGACCATGGGGTTATCTGCCTAGCCAAGGTTTCATCCTCAGGCAACTCGCCTCGGGTCATATAAGCCAAGTATGGCACTGTCCAATCTGGGATGACATGAAGAGCCGCCACCAACTGTGATTCCGTGTCAGGAACAACCAAGTCTTCCTCTGTAGGTAACTTAACAGAAGGATTATGCAGAATATCCAAGTGTTCAGTGGCACCGGCTTATTCTGAGATCCCAGCCGGCTTAAAGCATCAGTCGCCTCATTCTTTCTGCGATCAATGTGCTCCACTTGATAACCCTTGAAGTGTCCAGCAACAGCATCAACTTCACAGTGATAAGCCGCCATGAGGGGATCCTTGGAATCCCATTTTCCTGAGACTGGTTGAGCTACCAAATCTGAGTCGCCAAAGCACCTTACCCGACTTAAGCTGATCTCTTTAGCCATCCAAAGACCATGGAGCAAGGCCTCATACTCAGCTGCATTATTAGTACAAGGAAACATCAACCTTAGCACATAACTAAATTTGTCACCTCGAGGGGAAACTAAAACAACTCCAGCCCCGAGCCCTCCAATTGCCTGGACCCATCAAAGTGAATAGTCCAATATGTGTTGTCCGGGTTCTCTTCAGGCATCTGCAGCTTTGTCCAATCGTTGATGAAATCCACTAGTGCTTGAGACTTGACAGCAGTGCATGGCACATACTTTAGACCATGAGGTCCAAGCTCAATGGCCCACTTGGCGACTCGTCCTGTGGCTTCTCTATTTTGAATGATATCTCCTAAAGGAGTAGAACTGACCATAGTGATGGGATGACCCAGAAAATGTTGTTTAAGCTTCCGGTTGGCCATGAACACCCCATAAACAAGCTTCTGCCAAAGTGGATATCTCTGCTTGGACTCAATAAGCACCTCACAATGTAGTAAACCGGCCGTAGAACCGGATATTCTTTGCCAGCCTCCTTGCGCTCCACCACAATGGCCACACTGACAGCACGTGTGTTAGCAGCCACATATAACAATAATGGCTCCTTATCAATGGGAGTAGCAAGAACTAGCGGCTCAGCTAGCTGCCTCTTCAAATCTTCAAATGCATCGTTAGCAGCATTACTCCAGACATAGTCATCTGTTTTCCTCATCATCTGATACAGCGGTATGGCCTTCTCACCTAACCGGCTTATGAACCGGCTTAAGGCAGCAATACGACCCGCCAAACGTTTAACATCATTGATACACGCCGGCTTAGCCAAGGAGGTGATAGCCTTGATCTTTTCCGGGTTAGCCTCAATGCCTCTGTTAGAAACTAGAAAACCCAAAAGCTTGCCTCCTGGCACACCAAAAACGCACTTGGCTGGGTTAAGCGTCATCTTGTAGACCCGGAGATTATCAAAGGTTTCCTTCAAATCGTCTATCAAGGTCTCCTTCTCTCTGGACTTCACCACAATGTCGTCCACATAAGGATGAACATTGCGCCCGATTTGATTGTGAAGATAGTTCTGCACACATCGCTGATATGTCGCCTGGGTACTCTTGAGCCCAAAAGGCATAGACACATAATAGAAGGCTCCAAAAGGAGTAATAAAAGCTATATTCTCCAGGTCCTTAACTGCCATCTTGATTGATGATAACCAGAGTAAGCATCCAAAAAGCTCAAATGCTCACAACCCGCCGTAGCATCAATGATTTGATCAATACGAGGGAGAGCAAAAGGATCAGCTGGACAAGCCTTGTTTAAGTCCATGTAATCCACACACATATGCCAGGTGCCGTTCTTCTTAAGCACTAGCACTGGGTTAGCCAACCATTCTGGATGAAAAACTTCAACAATGAACCAGGCCGCCAAGAGCCGGGCCACTTCCTCACCAATGGCCTTACGCCTCTCCTCATTGAACCACCAAAGAAACTGGTTGACCGGCTTAAATTTTGGATCAATATTGAGAGTGTGCTCAACAAGTTCTCTTGGTACACCTGGCATGTCAGAAGGTTTCCATGCAATGATGTCCCGGTTCTCACGGATGAACTCGATGAGCGTGCTTTCCTATTTGGGATCTAGGTTAGAACTGATATTGAACTGCTTAGATGAGTCGCCAGGAACAAAATCAACCAGCTTGGTGTCGTCAGCCATTTTAAACTTCATCACCAGCTCATGCTCTGTGGTTGGATTTTTCAAAGATGTCATGTCCGCCGGGTCAACGTTATCCTTGTAAAACTTCAACTCCTCTATTGCACAGACAGACTCAGCGTAAGCAGCATCGCCTTCCTCACATTCTAGGGCTATCTTCCGACTCCCATGCACTGTGATGGTTCCCTTATGACCCGGCATCTTGACCACTTCAAAAGTTAATTTCTCAGCCCTGGAATCATGCTCATCTCCAAATGCCACTTCCAGCTCAATCTTACCCACTGGGTACGCCGACTTACCTGGCACCACTCCATGAAAAACAGTGTTGGATGCCTTAAGATTTTTATCAGTCAACCCCAAGCAACGGAAAGTCTCGTAATAAAGGATGTTGATGCTACTGCCTCCATCCATGAGCACTTTCGTAAATTTATATCCACCAACCTGAGGTGCCACCACCAAGGCCAAGTGACCCAGATTGTCAACCCGGGGAGGGTGATCTTCCCTACTCCACAAAATAGGCTGCTCAGACCATCTCAAGTAATGAGGAACTGCCGGCTCAACAGTGTTCACCGCCCTCTTATGAAGCTTCTGGTCCCGTTTGCATAAAATGGTGGTAAACACATGATACTGCCCACTATTAAATTGCTTTGGATTACTCTGATATCCAGATTGCTGCTGCTGACCTCCCTGGCCAGACTGCTGATTACAACCACCCTGATTATTTTGAGGGCCTTGAAAGTTGGAATTAGAACCACCACCTCCATAACCCGGCCATGAAAACCGCCGCCGCCTGAGCCGCCGCCCGGCCTGTGATTGCTGTCAAACATGTTAGAATTATCTAAAGCCTTCATAATCGTACAATCCTTCCACAGGTGAGTGGCCGACTTCTTCCGAGTGCCATGCCTTGGACAAGGCTCATTTAACAACTGCTCAAGAGTGGGACCTGACCAGCCAGACCGAGGAGGTGGTCTCCCCTTTCATCGTTGATTGTTGCCCTGCGCATTGGTGTTAGCCACAAACTTCGAGCTACCATCAGCCTTACGTTTGTTATTGCCCCTCGATTCGTCGGGTTATGCTACGGGCCCTTCGCGTTGCCGTTCTTATTTCCCTTCCATGTCTTCTCATCGTTAGACTCGGTTTCCTTGGTACTATCAGAGTCGGGATACTTGACTAGAGCCGCCATCAGCTGGTCCATGTCATTACAATCGCGCTTGAGCAGCCCCGACTTCTGTTTCAGAGGCTCAAAATGGCAATTTTTCTCCAACATTAAGACTGCAGAGCCGGCGTCCATCTTATCAGATGAATGTATTATGGCCTTGACCCGGCGCACCCAATGGGTCCTGGATTCACCCTCCTCTTGCTTGCAATTAGTCAAGTCCACAATTGACATGGGCTGCTTGCATGTATCTTTAAAGTTTTGAATAAACCAGTGCTTTAACTCTGCTCATGAACTAATGGAATTAGGTGGAAGCCCCTTCAATGAAGTACGGGCCGTTCCATCCAGCATCATGGTGAACTACTTGGCCATTATAGCGTCACTGACTTCCAATAGTTCCATGGCCATCTCGTAGCTTTTGATCCATGCCCCAGGTTGCAAGTCAGTCGTGTAATTAGGCACCTTTCGAGGTCCCTTGAAATCATTGGGCAAACGCTCGTTACGTAGAGCCAGTACCAAACAAGGTACACCCCCAGTCCTAGTGGTCACTGAGGGAGTCCTGGATTAGGGGGTATCCGGACAGCCGGACTATATACTTTGGCCGGACTGTTGGACCGTGAAGATACAAGACTCAAGACTTCGTCCCGTGTCCGGATGGGACTCTCCTTTGGGTGGAAGACAAGCTTGGCGATCTGGATATTCTATTTCCTTCTTTGTAACCGACTCCATGTAAACCCTAGCCCTCTTTGGTGTCTATATAAACCGGAGAGTTTAGTCCTTAGGGACAGAATCATAATCATCATAGGCTAGCTTCTAGGGTTTAGCCTCTACGATCTTGTGGTAGATCAACTCTTGTAACACCCATATCATCAATATCAATCAAGCAGGAAGTAGGGTTTTACCTCCATCGAGAGGGCCCGAACCTGGGTAAACATCGTGTCCCTTGCCTCCTGTTACCATTAGCCTTAGACGCACAGATCGGGACCCCCTACCCGAGATCCGCTGGTTTTGACACCGACATTGGTGCTTTCATTGAGAGTTCCTCTTGCCATTGCTGCAAGGCTCAATTGCACGTCTCGTTGTCAAGGACAACATCACCTCTGGGGGAGCTTTGGCTGTAGGCCAAACTCTCCGACTAGGTGGCTTCATCATGGCTGCCCAATCGGCTGTCACAATGACGATGACCTCTCGGGTCATCATGAATAGCCTCCACGTCAATTTGGAACTCACCGAACAGATGGATCCAATAGAGCTCTCTTCCCTTAATGAGCTCTTGGATCGCATCGCTGCTTTGGGAGTCGCTACGGACTATGACCGGATTGGGCTTAAACCCGACCAGAGGGATATTAAATCCCCACCAGTCACCCACGAGATAGCGGTGGTGGAGGAGCCACATATGGACCGTCCCTCTATTCTGAGGACGAACTATGTCTGGATCACCGAGCTCTCTGAGCCGGATACCCGTTCACGGGAGGAAACGACCCAGATCCCAAACTTAGAATCGGGCAACGGGCCGGAGAAATTGAGCAACATCCCGGAACCTGAGTTGTCAAGCCCAGTAGCTCCCTTGCCTTAGATTGGATCAGAATCCAGATTCAACTATGCCCACCCACCCAGACTTAAGCCGTCTCTCCCATATCAGACAAGAGCCACAAGGGACAGTACATCGCTACTGGGCCAGATTCCTCCTTGTGATAAACAAGGTCAGGAACTGTCGCGAGGAGGATGCAATTTCACTTTTTTGCAAAAATTGCACGAGCAAAGGGATCCTTAATGCTATAAGTCATCGTGACATAGTACGCTTTGCCGACCTAGCCGCCAGAGTACAGAAGTACTGTGCGATGGAAAGTACCTGGAAAACCCAAACAGACTTTTGGGATAATCCGGCTCTCACTAAGCCTTCCTTCCGAGTTAAAAGGGCAAACTCTCCTAAGTTGCCCGATCCAACTCCGAAAAAGCCAAAGCCCACTCCAGGGCGTGGAACCGTATTGGAAGAATGGCTCAATGGGCCATGCAAAATTCATAGCACGTCGGACACTAAGCCAACACATAGCCTTAGAGCATGTTGGATACTCCGGCAGGTAGCAAAAAGCGGCGAGGATCTTCTTGTAAATAAAGCAGAGCAACGTCCCGTTGAAGACAACAATGCGGTACTAACAGTCTTCGAGACTTTCGCCTCAAATAATAGGCGCAAGCGAGCCCATCAAAATCTCGCTGAAATTTGCCACGTGGCAAAAATAAACCCGTGGAACGACACTGCTACAACTTTCAGTGCTAGTGACGAACCCCAATTCCAGACAGTCCGGGCACCTGCCGCATTGGTCCTTAGCCGAATCGTGGATGGCTTTCGGCTCACTAAAGTACTCATGGACGGCGGAAGTGGACTAAACTTGATCTATGAAGAAACACTCACCAAGATGGAAATGGACAAAAGTCGCATTGAGCAGAGCGGCACAACCTTCAGGGGAATCATCCCTAGTCGCGAGGCACGGTGTTCTGGAAAAATCACACTCGATGTAGTATTCAGCACCCCGGAGAATTACAGGCCCGAAGAAATCACATTCCAAGTGGCTCCTTTCAGCAGCGGATACCACACCCTTTTAGGGCGGGACACATTCACAAGCTTTCAAGCTATACCCCATTACGGATACATAAAGCTTTAAATGCCCGGACCCAATGGAATCATCACTCTAGCCAGTGACCTGGACGTCGCACTCCGCGCCGAAAATAAAACTGCAACACTTGCCTTAGAGGCATTATCTGAAGCCCTAGCGGCCGAAGAACTAACAACGATGTGCACCAAAGTGGACAGGGACGATGTGATACTCGACAAACGACCCAAGTCCACATCATTTAAACCCGCAGACAAGATAATTAAATTCTACATCCATCCAATGGACCCTACGAAGACAGCTTCCATCGGGACACAGTTGAGCCCCACAATGGATGCCGCACTACGCGAATTCCTACGCGAGAATTGGGACATTTTCGCCTGGCATCCTTCAGACATGCCGGGCATCCCATGCAAGCTGGCCGTACACAGCCTCAACATACTGAAAGGATACAAGCCAGTCAAACAGACTCTTAGGCGCTTCTCAAAACCTAAAGGCAAGCCATGGGAGAAGAGCTAGCCTAGCTACTTGAGGCCAGATTCGTCAGAGATATCAAGCATCCGGGTTGGCTGACAAATCTGGTAATGGTACCGAAGAAGGACAAATCCTGGCGCCTATGCGTCGACTTCAAAGACCTCAACAAGGCTTGCCCCAAGGATCTCTTCCCCCTCCCTCGCATCGACCAAATCATCGACGCCACCGCAGGACACGACTCACTGTGTTTCCTCGACGCATACTGTGGATACCATCAAATAAAGATGGCAGAGTCCGACCAAGCTGCAACGGCCTTCATAACGCCATATGGTCCTTTGTGCTTCAACACTATGCCTTTCGGGCTTAAAAATGCCGGCGCAACCTATCAACGCATGATTCAAACATGCCTGGAGAAGCAAATCGGCAAAACAGTGGAGGCATACGTGGACGACGTGGTCATAAAAACAAGACACGTCGAAACCCTAATAAACGACTTGAGGCTTACGTTCGATAACCTCCGGACATACGACATCAAGCTAAACCCGGAAAAATGTGTTTTCGGCGTGCCCTCTGGGAAGCTGCTCGGATTCATTGTTTCCAATAGAGGAATTGAAGCAAATCCGGCAAAAATCCGAGCTCTGTCACAGTTGGCTATCCCAACAGACCTCAAGCATATCCAGAAACTAGCTGGATGCGTGGCTGCCCTAAGCCGCTTTATCTCCCGATTAGGAGAAAAGGCATTACCTCTTTACCGCCTTCTTCGACGCACCAAACACTTCATGTGGACGGATGCAGCCACGGTCGGACTGGACGAAATAAAGACCTTATTGGCCAGTAATCTAGTCCTAATAGCGCCAAATACTGGCGAACCTATGCTATTGTACATAGCCGCAACACATCAAGTTGTAACCGCAGTGCTCATCGCCGAACGAGAGGCTGATAGATACAAATTCCCGCTCCAGAAGCCGGTATATTATGTATCCACGGTCCTCACCCCATGCAAATCCCGATACCCACACTATCGAAAGATAGCATACGCGGTCTTCATGGCATCCCGGAAGCTATGACACTACTTCCAGGAGTGTTCAATCACGGTGGCCTCTGAAGTACCAGTCAACGACATAATAAATAACCGCGATGCTATAGGCCGGATTGCTAAATGGGCCATCGAGCTCCTTCCATTCGACATAACATACAAACCATGACGGGCCATTAAATCCAAAGGACAGAAGTCGAACTCCCTAAAGAGTATGGCGTGTACTCTAAATGAATCATGCACTTCGACGGCTCTAAAATGCTGGCCGGATTGGGAGCAGGTGTAGTCCTGACGTCTCCCACCGAAGACACGGTCCAATACGTACTCCAAATCTTATACACATACTCCAACAACGCAGCCGAATATGAGGCTCTGTTGCATGGTCTTTGGATGGCGGTCTCTACGGGCATTCAACGCCTAGAGGTGCGCGGGGATTCAAACCTAGCAATATCACAAATAAACGGAGACTTTGATGCCAAGGATCCAAAAATGGCGGCCTATCATAATGCCGTCCTCAAAATGTCAGCTCGGTTCGAGGGGCTCAAATTCCAACATGTGGCCCGAGAAAACAATCAAGCGGTGGATATCCTCGCCCGCATCGGCGCTAAACGCGACCCTGTCCCACCTAACATATTCCTGGAAAGGCTATTCAAGCCATCCGTGGTATGGTAAGGGGAGTCCGCCAACACTAGCACGCATCCGAATACACCCCAAGATTCCGAACCATCCGACGTAATCAGAGGCTCCGCCACCGAAATAACACCTTCGGCCCACGAAATCATGGTTGTAATCGCCTCGTGGACTGAGCCTTTCTTGGCCTACCTATATAGGAAGGAGATCCCCAAGGACCAAAATGAAGCACGTTGCATTGTGCGGCGTTCCAAATCCTACAAAGTCCATGAGGGGGAACTCTATAAGAAAAGTGCGACCGGAATGCTCCAAAGAAGCATCTCCAAAGAGGAAGGGCGGCAGCTCTTGGCTGAAATCCATACCGGACTCGGCGGACACCACGCTACGGCTCGGGCACTTGTCAGCAAGGCCTTCCGCACATGCTTTTATTGGCCTACAGCCCGAGCAGACGCACAAGACCTTGTCCAACACTGCGTCGGTTGCCGGCTCTTTGCCAATCAGAGCCACATGCCCCCTACCACTCTCCAAACAATCCCCATCACTTGGCCCTTCGCGGTCTGGGGGCTGGATATGGTCGGACCCCTTAAAGGGGGAAGCCATAAGAAAAAATACTTATTCGTCATGGTGGACAAGTTCACCAAATGGATAGAAGCTAAACCAGTCAAAACGGCCGAATCCGGACCAGTGATAGACTTCATATCCGGGGTTGTACACCGATACGATGTCCCCCACAGCATCATCACTGACAATGGCTCAAACTTCATAGCCGATGAAGTGAAAACCTGGTGCGGCAACATGGGCATTAAGCTCGATTACGCCTCCGTCTACCATCCCCAAACAAACGGCCAGGTCGAACGTGCAAACGGTCTCATCATGAACGGCATCAAACCCAGACTAGTGCAATCCTTGATAGAGTCAGACACGCACTGGGTCGAGGAGCTCGACTCCGTACTCTGGGGGCTGCAGACCACGCCGAATCGGACCACCGGATACACACCATTTTTTATGGTATACGGCGCAGAAGCAGTACTACCCTGCGACATAATACATGATTCGCCTTGCGTACGGATGTACGAAGAGAAGGAAGCCGAGCTAGACCGGCAGGACAACTTAGATGCCCCGGAGGAGAAGCACGTGACATAGAAATGATAGCACGTGATGTTTTTGCTTGGGGAACGCGGACATTGGTACTGCATAATGCTTGGACATGCTTAGATCAAAAGATAGTGGGACAGATGCATGTGGACAGTGTTGCTACCACCGCTTGACGTGGGTAATATAATGAGTGAGCTGGAAGATGCACTTTATATGAAAATATCCTGCCCCCCTGTTCTGTCTCACGCCCACATGCTCAGCACAGTACTCCGTCCCTTCTGCTGCTCCATGCTTATAGTACAACAATTCAGCAGAGGCGGCTCAACACGCAGCGGTCCAAGGCCATGGCCACGCGCAGCCGGGGCAGTCGTCTTAGGAAATAAACTGGTGCAACAGCAGGCCAGCAGCCGGTGGCTCGCGGCAGTAGAGCAATGGTGGAACGAGAGTGCAACAACGCGAGCGTAGTCCGGTGGTGATGAAAGAAGAGCTCGGGGCGGGTGCCGCCGGAGGTGGCCGAGCCTAGCAGAAAATAGAAACGGCCCGCGCGGACCCAGCAACACACGGCAACCACAGCGGCTCCCGGCAGCGGCTCAGGAAAAAGACAACAGTGCGGCGGTGAAGGTGGCACCGGTTGACCGACGCTGGCAAGGGGAGGTGAGTTGCGTCAGAGGCAACAGCATAGGTGACGGGGGCGTGGGTTACAGCCAACGCGGACAGGTCGGTGGCAAGCTAATCCGGGGCGACGCGAAGCCTGCGGAGCACCCGGCCGACACAACAGCGGGCGGCCTAGCCCCGTTGTGGTTGAGGTGGATCGGCGAGTGACTTAGAGCCCAGTAGAGATGGAGCTGGGTGACTTTGAGAAAAAGGGCAGAAGGCGACCGAGTCAGGTTTTGCCTCCTCTTCCGGGTCGGACAAAGCTCCTAGGCGGAGGCAGGAGCTGGCCCCAAGACAAGCGGCGATTCGCTGCAGCGGTCGCAGCAGAAAGTGGTGGATTGGGAGGCGCCCGGGAGGGGCAACGCACTAGTCGCAGCCGGAGGTGCAAGAGTGGAGTGGCCAGCCGGAGCCAGCTTGCGAGCAGAGGCGGAACGGCCGGCTCATGGCACGGCTGAGAAGGCGAGGCGGCTCAGTGTTGTAGCAACACACGGCGGCGGCAGCGATGGCCGAAGCGAAAGCAGGGCCGCAGGGACTGAAGGCAGCCGGCGGAGGCGAAGCTGGTGGGTGGCGGTCCAGGCACGGCAAAGGCAGCACCCAGCTTTGGAGATGGCGGTCTTCCATGGTCCATAGGCAACGCAAGGCGGCTCGTCGGCCACATAGGCGTACTGAAGGCGGGGCTCTCGACCATGGTAGCAGAGGCGACCAGGCAATGGGCAGCTCGGTCCACAGCAGTAAGCCACGGGAGCAAGGGGACGAGGCTACGGTGGCAGCGGCCTGTGGCAAGAACGGCGGCCTGAGGCCAAGGCAAACGGCGGCTTGGTGATAGAGTGACGACGAGGAGGCGCGTCGGCGGCTCACGGCCAGGGAAGCTAGCTCGGAGGCAGAAACACGGCAAAGGCAAAACGTAGCATAGGTCCGAGTCCTTCTCCGGGTAGTACTTGGTAAATGAATTGATTTTTTATCTTCACATGGTGCTTGACTCTTATGCACGTAATATGCAGCAGAAGTGGACCCATGACTTGATGTGTTGATAGTAGCAGGTTGTCTCAATCCTCTCGTCGGTCGCAGTAGAAATCTTCTCGGTCAAAACTTGCACATCAGCCAAACAAAGGAATCCTCTGAACTCCTGTTGGACTCGGCGACTTGCCGTAATGCAAAGGCAAAAATTAATCTTCCACGGATCACCAAAGACGGGCGCGGCGAACGGATCGCACAACCCTAAATTTCTTTCATCTCAAATCTTTGTATATGCTCTTCCGACTGCTTGTTGTTGATGCAGACCCTTTCTTCATCTGAAAAAATTACGAAACTCTTCGATCCCTCGAAAAGGTCCCTTCAAGAACTCAACACCACCGTGCACGAGCCCCACGGTGGGCGCCAACTATCGTGGTTTTGTCACGGCACATGTCCTTAGTGTCAGGACTTAGTCGCAAGGCCAACGCATCTATGTGGTAGCTTGAGAGGGGTTGAGCGGAATCGAGAGACGCAACACAAGACAAGGATTTAGACAGCTTCGGGCCCCGGGAAACATCATCCGGTAATAGCCCTACATGCTGTTTGTGGCTAGGTCTCATTATGATCATGAGGGAGTCGTCGTAAACGGGCTCTTTGTGTCTAACCCTAGAGATTGTTTCTTCTTCCTTGCCCCTCTTTGGGGAGCCCTGCCCCTCTTTCTATAAGTTAGAGGGGCGGGTTACATGTGGAGTCCTAGTAGGACTAGGACTAGCCTATCTTCTATTACAAGCCGGATACAAGTCCGGGTCTTGATTCCTTGTAAGGGAAATATTCCTTACACCTTTCTTCTTAAGTCGGCCCACCATCACATGAACCGGCCTACTGGGCCTTGGGCCTTGTCGTCCGTTTGACCCGCCATCGGGGCCATCCATGAGTCGCCAGGCTCGTGAGTCGTCGGACCAGTGAGCCGCCAGACTTGTAAGTCGCCAAACCTCCGGCGGGTTACCAGTGAAACGCCAAGTCCCAGCCGGGTCATCCATCCGGCCGGGTCATACCGTGGGGTATATCCCCGACACATAGAGTTCTGGTGTTGATCATGTTTTGCTCGTGGAAGAGGTTTAGTCAACGGATCTGCAACATTCAGATCCGTATGCACTTTACAAGTATCTATGTCTCCATCTTGAACATTTTCACAAATGGAGTTGAAGCGACGCTTGATATGCCTAGTCTTCTTGTGAAATCTGGGCTCCTTGGCAAGGGCAATAGCTCCAGTGTTGTCACAGAAGAGAGTCATCGGGCCCGATGAGGGAGTCCTGGATTAGGGGGTGTCCAGATGACCGGACTATAACCTTTGCCCAGACTCCTGGGCTATGAAGATACAAGATTGAAGACTTCGTCCCATGTCCAGATGGGACTTTCCTTGGCGTGGAAGGCAAGCTTGGCGATACGGATATATAGATCTCCTCCCATTGTAACCGACTCTGTGTAACCCTAGCCCTCTCCGGTGTCTATATAAACCGGAGGGTTTTAGTCTGTAGGACGAACAACAATCATACCATAGGCTAGCTTCTAGGGTTTAGCCTCTCTGATCTCGTGGTAGATCTACTCTTGTACTACCCATATCATCAATATCAATCAAGCAGGAGTAGGGTTTTACCTCCATCGAGAGGGCCCGAACCTGGGTAAAAACATCATGTCCCTTGTCTCCTGTTACCATCCGCCTAGACGCACAGTTCGGGACCCCCTACCCGAGATCCGCCGGTTTTGACACCGACATTGGTACTTTCATTGAGAGTTCCGCTGTGCCGTCGCCATCAGGAAGGATGCCTGATCCCGTCTTTAAAGACGGCACTGTTGCTAAAGGAGATTTGGTTGTCGGCCAAACTCTCTCGCTAGGCGGTTTTCTTATGACCGCCTGTTCGGCCGCCACGCCGACGATGACTTCTAAGGTCATCAAAAGCAATCTTCACGTCAACTCGGAACTCGCCGAGCAGCTAGATATGATGGAGCTCTCTTCCTTAAACGAGCTCTTGGATCGCATCGCCGCCCTGGGAGTCGCTAGAGACTACGATCAAATTGGGCTTAAACCCGATCTGAGAGAGATTAACTCTCCCCAGGTCACCCACCATGTTGCAGTGGTGGAGGAACAATGCAGCAAGCCTTCATCTATCTTAAGGACTAGTTATGTCCGGATTCTCAGTCCCTCCAAGCCGGATACCCGCGGAGGGGAGGACGTCACTCAAGCCCTGAACCTAAAGTAAGGCAGCGGGCTAGATTCATTGGACTATATCCAAGAACACAAGCTTCCGAGTTCGGAAACTCCTTGGCCCCTAAGTCTCAGATTGGGCGAGGTTACGGATTTAATTCCACGCGCCCACCCAAATATAAGGGATTTATCCCAAATTCGGCAAGAGCCCGCAGAAACAGTACACCATTACTGCGCCAGATTCCTCCTGGTTATGAACAGGATAGAGGACTGCCGCGAGGAGGATGCAATTTCATTCTTCTACAATAATTGCACGGACAAGGGAATCCTCAACGCCATAAGTCGCCGTGAAATTACACGCTTTGCCGACTTGGCATCCATAGTACGAAAGTACTGTGCGATGGAAAGCGCATGGAAAACCAAAATAAAATTTTGGGACAATCCGGCCCTGAATACAACCCCAGTCCGAAATAAAACGGTGCATTATCGCCAGGCACCTGGGCTAAACACCAAAAAGCAAAAACCCTCTATAGGGCATGGAACCGTACTGGAGGGATGGCTCAATGGACCCTGTAAAATTCATAGTACAGAGGGCGCCGCACCAACTCATAGCCATAGAGCATGTTGGATACTCTGGCAGGTGGCCAGAAGTGGCGAGGAGCTTCTAACTCCAGAATTCATAGAGCACCACCCTAGGGATACCAGTATGGTATTAACATTCTTCGAGACTTCCGCATCAAATAATATGCGGAAACGAATGCTCTGCAGCCTTGCCGAAGTCTACCAAGTAGCAACAATAAACCCATGGAGTGACACGGCTATTACCTTTAATGACAGTGATGAACCTAAATTCCGAACAGCCCGAGCACCAGCCGCATTGGTCCTCAGTCCAATAGTGGACGGCTTTCGACTTACCAAGGTACTCATGGACGGTGGCAGCGGATTGAACCTCATTTATGAGGAAACCCTTCGAAAAATGGAAATAGACTGGAGCCGCATTGAGCGAAGCAACACAACCTTTAGAGGAATAATCCCTAGTCGGGAAGCGTGCTGTACAGGAAAAATCACACTGGATGTGGTGTTCGGCACGCCGGATAATTACAGATCCGAGAAGGTCATGTTTCAAGCGGCCCCGTTCAGCAACGGATACCACGCTCTATTAGGGCGAGAGGCATTCACAATTTTTCAAGCAATACCCCATTACGGGTACATGAAGCTCAAAATGCCCGGACCCAACGGAATCATCACTCTCGCTAGTGACCCGAACATAGCACTCCGCGCCGAAAACAAGACAGCCGCACTGGCCCTTGAGGCATTTTCCGAAGCCCTAGCGGCCGAAGAACTGACTGCGCTGCGCTCCACGGTGAACAGGGACGACGTGATACTCGATAAAAGATCCAAGTCCACCTCCTTTAAACCGGCGGACGAAATAGTCAAATTCCAAGTCCACCCAATGGACCCTACAAAAACAGCCTCCATCGGGGTGCAATTAAACCCTGATGTAGATGCCGCACTATGAGAATTCCTACGGGAAAATTGGGAAATTTTTGCCTGGCACCCTTCAGACATGCCAGGAATCCCACACAGGCTGGCCGAGCACAGCCTAAACATCCTAAAAGGATTCAAGCATGTCAAGCAAGCTCTTCGGTGTTTCTCCGAACCCAAGAGACAAGCCATGGGAGAGGAGCTAGCCAAACTACTGGAGGCCGGATTCATCAGAGACATAAAACATCCGGACTGGCTAGCAAACCTAGTGAGGGTACCAAAGAAGGACAAATCCTGGCGCCTATGCATCGATTTCAAGGACCTCAACAAGGCTTGCCCAAAGGATCCCTTCCCCCTTCCCCCGCATCGATCAAATTATCGATGCCACTGCAGGACACGATTCATTGTGTTTCCTCGATGCATACTCTGGCTACCATCAAATTAAGATGGCAGAGCCAGACCAAGCCGCAATGGCATTCATCACCCCATACGGCCCATTATGCTTCAACACAATGCCCTTCGGGCTCAAAAACGCCGGCGCAACATATCAGCGCATGATTCAGACATGTCTGGCAAACCAGATCGGCAAAACAGTGGAGGCATACGTAGATGACAGGGTCGTCAAAACCAAGCATGTCGAAACTCTAGTAGATTACTTGAGGCTCACATTCGATAACCTCCGGACATACGACATCAAGCTTAACCCGGAAAAATGCGTTTTTGGCGTACCAAGCAGAAAGCTCTTGGGCTTCATTGTATCCGGTAGTGGAATTGAAGCAAACCCAGCCAAGATCTGAGCTCTGTCACAATTTGATATTCCAAAAGACCTCAAACAAATACAAAACTTGACGGGATGTGTGGCGGCTCTAAGCCGCTTTATCTCCCGCTTGGGAGAAAAGACATTAACCCTTTATCGCCTCCTCCGGTGCACCGAACACTTCGAGTGGACAAATGCCGCCACGGCCGGACTCGAAGAAGTAAAAGCCATATTGGTAACAAACCCGGTCCTGGCCGCGCCTAACACCGGTGAACCAATGCTATTATTCATTGCGGCAACTCATCAATTGTAAGTGCAGTGCTCGTCGTCGAGCGAGAAACGGACGGACACAAATTCCCCCTTCAAAAAACCGTTTACTACGTGTCCACTGTCCTCACTCCATGCAAGTCACGGTACCCGCATTATCAAAAGATAGTGTACGCGGTGTTTATGGCATCCCGGAAGCTGCGACACTACTTTCAAGAGTGTTCAATAACAGTAGCCTCCGAAGTACCTCTTAACGATATTATAAACAACCGCGACGCGACGGGCCGGATTGCCAAATGGGCCATTGAGCTCCTCCCATTCGACATAACCTACAAGCCACGGCGAGCTATCAAGTCGCTAGTTTTGGCCGACTTCGTCGCTGAATAGACTGAAGCCGAACTCCCTAAAGAGTACGACACATATTCCAATTGGGTCATGCACTTCGACGGCTCCAAAATGTTAGCTGGTCTGGGGGATGGCGTCGTTTTGACGTCCCCAACAGGAGATACAGTTCAATACATACTCCAGATAATGTATACAGACTCCAATAACGCAGCCGAATACGAGGCCCTTCTACACGGCCTCCAGATGGCAGTCTTCATGGGCATTCAATGCCTAGAGGTGCGTCGGCATTCGAACCTCACGATATCCCAAATAGAGGGAGACTTTGATGCCAAGGATCCGAAAATGACAGCTTATCGCAATGTCGTTCTAAAAATGTCAGCTCGGTTCGAAGGGCTCGAATTTCACCATATAGCCCGGGAAAACAATCAGGCAGCAGACGTCTTGGCACGCATTGGCGCAAAGCACGATGCAGTCCCCCCCAACATTTTCTTGGAAAGGCTATTCAAGCCATCCGTATCATGGGAAGGGGAATCCAGAAATAACAGTCCGGATCCAACCGCACTGCCCGACACCGAACATTCTGACACAGCGGGAGGCTTGGCCAACGAAGTAACATCCTCAACCCACGAAATAATGGCAGTCATTGCCCCGTGGACAAAACCATTCCTAGCCTACCTGACCAGGCAGGAACTTCCAGAGGACCAAAACGAGGCACGCTGCATAGTGCGGCGATCTAAAGCCTATAAAGTCCATGAGGGAGAGCTTTATAAGAAAAGCACCACCGGAGTCCTTCAAAGGTGTGTCTCTGAAGAGGAAGGGCGAAGTCTCTTGGATGAAATTCAGGCCGGACTCGGCGGGCACCACGCCGCAGCCCGGGCCCTCGTAAGCAAGGCCTTCCGTACATGATTTTATTGTTCGACGGCCCGGGCAGATGCTCGGGATTTAGTCCAACGATGCGTCGGTTGTCAACTCTTTGCTAACCAAAGCCACATGCCACCCACCGCCCTCCAAACTATACCCATCACCTGGCCCTTTGCGGTCTGGGGACTTGACATGGTTGGACCCCTTGAAGGGGGAACCCACAAGCAAAAATACTTACTGGTCATGGTGGACAAATTCACCAAATGGATAGAGGCCAAGCCTGTTAAGACGGCCGAATCCGGACCAGTGATAGACTTCATATCAAGGGTCGTACACTGTTACGGCGTCCCCCACAGCATCATCACTGATAACGGCACGAACTTTACGGCCGACGAGGTCAAACTCTGGTGCAAAAACATGGGCATCAAGCTCGACTACGCTTCAGTCTATCACCCACAAACTAACGGTCAAGTCGAGCGAGCAAATGGTCTAATCATGAGCGGCATCAAACCCAGGTTAGTGCGATCCCTCAAGGAATCTAATACGCACTGGGTAGAGGAGCTCGACTCCGTGCTCTGGGGGCTGCGGACCACGCCGAATCGCACTACTGGATTCACACCATTCTTTATGGTATACGGCGCAGAGGCAGTTCTGCCCTGCTACATAATTCATGACTCACCTCGCGTGCGCATGTACGAAGAAAGAGAAACCGAACTCGATCGGAAGGACAGTTTGGACGCCTTGGAGGAGGAGCGCAACGTGGAAAAGCCCGTTCCGCATTCTATCAATAGCAGGCTCGAAGATATCAAAGCAGAGAAGTACGGGCCAAAACTTACAATGTTGGCGAATTAGTTCTACGCCTGCCGGACAAGAAAAAGGATAAACTCAAGCCCAAATGGGAAGGTCCCTTCATAATTGACCAAGCCCTGACTGACGGAGCGTACTGTCTGCGAGATGCATCGGATAACCGACTCGAGCCGAACCCATGGAACACAGCCCGTCTACGAAGATTCTATGCCTAGCGCCGGACTCTGTGTTCGTCTCCTTCCTGTGTCTATTTTTTACATATTAGTTGTCTTATATTTCTCTCCTTCTCCCTCCTTTTCTCTTACAGCCTTTGAGGGCTCGTTTGCGCCTTGTTCACAAACAATTGACGCGCTATCCGCGCTCATTATACCTGGGGGCTTCATTAACAGAAGCTTGTTTGTACGGGCCTCATGCCCAACACATGTGTCACACTTCCGCATGTACCTTTTATTCACCATTATATGCATCGATATGACTTAAGTTTTGGCCAAGCTGGGTTGCCTGGCTCCTGTGCTTACCCCTACGTTCCCGATTGTTCGGCTAGGCGGTAAAGGGAGCACCTCTGCGATTGTTACTGCCGGGTCAGCCGGATGTGTACCTTAGACTGGGTGAAGCCGAAAGCTAGCGTTCTTAAGGGAATATTCGGTCGGTGAACTAAAAGATGATTTCTCCCCCGTTTATTTATCTGCCCCCAAATGTTTTTCTAATTTTTTCGCAGCCCGGACATGCACTTTAGGGCATGCCCCCCAGGGAAAGGAACCCCTAACGGAACTATTATCCCTGGAAGATGTTTCTTACTAACCATGTAATATAACATAACTAGTTGGGCACTTATCTGTTCAAGCACTAATGACCCCTACGCCTGGTCTCCACGCATGCCCCGGTTCTTACATAACCGTGAGGGTATTCGGACACACTCCAGACTCTCGGGTCTCGAGGTTGAAGCGAAAAGGTCTGCCATGACAAATGATCTACAATCCGGCTAGAAGGCATTTTACATGTCATCTTAAATTACATAGTCAATTTGACTGGGTATATTCCTCTTCAATACCATCCAGCAGGCTGTCTAGTTTACAGTCCTATTGGGAATATTTGGCGGCCAGCTCTACCTGGTCGTACACTAAGCTCACAGGGATCTCCTTCCCATCAGGCCCTACCGGTCCGACCTCGGCCATGTGGTTTCGGTCAGCCTTCGTGTACCGCGTCTTCACCATGGCCCAGGCCTCCCTAGCGCCTTGACGGCATGCCGATATCTTCCATAATCGGAAGCGCCGCTGCACTCCCTTCAGCTTCTCTGCAAGCTCTCCAAGGCCTTCAGGCATGGAGACGGATGGCCACAAGGCCTGGGCGACGCCTTGCATCACCTGTCGAACTCGTTCGTGCAGTTGTGAGAGCTCAGGAAGAAGGTCACCCGTAGATCCGGGCATTTCCTCTGCAGGTCGACCTGTCAGCATACCTACAGACATAACTCTGTCAATCGACTTCCTCGCCGAACTCTTTTTTTTCAAAGTTCGTTCTGGCACTTACTAAAAATGTCACGTCGAAGCCGCCGATTATCCTTCATGGAGTCCGACAGCTGAGCACGAACATCCTTTAGTTCCTCGCCCAGCTGGGTGTTGGCATCTTGGAGCTTATTCTTCTCTTGCCTCACCCTCGTAAGCACGCTCTCGCCGGCCTTTAACCGGCGCAAGAGTTGTTGCTTGTCCGGATCCACTCCGGCGCCATCTGCAATATTATCGTCAGATTTGCACACATGCCGCACTTCACAAACATACTTATCTTTCGAAGCATATATTACCAGAGGGGGTCTCCTTGGCCTCCCCTGCCGCAGCTAGTGCGGCCTCAAGTTGGGCTTTGCACTCTTCCAGCTCCTGGGATAGTTGGGTATTCTTTTCTGTAAGATCCTGCATGACAAATGATCCTTAAATCAGTTATTCTAACTGTTTCAAGTCTCGGGGGCTACTGACATATATAACCATCAAAGTTTCTCACTCGTATGTCTTTTACATACGGTTCTGTGGCTCTGGCTAGACCATTTTGAGCGGCATGGAGGTACGCATCTCCCGTATTGAAGGCATGTAACACCTCTTGGGTGAAACAAGCGTCACGAAGAACTGTCCAGCGATGCCTGTGGTTCAGGGCACTCTCCACCTCGGAATTGGTGGCAGACAGCCCGTCCGTATCCTTTGTCGGAGGAGCGTTGGGTGCGCGCCTCGTGCTCACCTCCGCTTCCAGACCCGGCCTTGGAGCCTGGCTGGTGGAGGCGCGATTGGCAACCTCTCCGGATATAGTCCGGCGAGCGCTCTTTTTCCTGAAGAGAGCACGAGCATTAGTACGCCTCGAGGGAATAAAACCTGGGAATAAAATTGCACGCCATACCGTTGCGCTGGCGTCTCAGTCCGGATCGCACTTCTTTTCAGCCTGCTGGGCCTTGATGCCCCTTGTTGGCTAGCCGCCGCAGGCTCGGCCCTCCGCCTCAAGGACTTCCCCTACAAAAACGCCATTGGTATACGGTGATCAAAAATAAGCACAGGTGGGTCATCTTAAAAGTACAGGGACTTCGGTCTGGGTTACTTGTGAGGCTGGAAGTAGTCCGGGATAGTCAACCCTAATGGCCACTAAGGTGTTGTCCTTGCTCAGATGAAACACCCCATCGATCAGCTCCACACATAAGTCCGGGTCCTCTTGGGAGTCCGGATCGAAGGACCGTTTTGGGTCCTCGGGTTGTGGAGGAGGGCTGTTTATCTCCTTTATAGCCTGGCGTAGCTCCTGCGTTGAAATTGCTAGGCTAAATACTTAACTGTGGGAATATGAAATGGATGGGCAAGTGAAAGTATTCGCTTACCCAGCTTGGAGGATTGTACATAGAAAATCCGCCCTGTGGGTTGATGTGGAGGAATTCCTCCTCTTCTCCCTTGTACAAGCGGACAAGATCTTTATTAGAGCGGCAGCTGATTCCGGCCCCTTACGGCCGCACCGGGTGGCGTCGTCCTTCCCGTTGAAATCCCACATGGGGTGGCCTCTGTACTGAAGCGGCTGCACCCCCCCGCATAATGCATGTGGCCATGACCTCGATCATGGTCAGTCTGGAATGAGCTAACAACCTTATCCGGTTCATCAGGTAAAGGACGTCCTTGTCATTTTCCTTCTGAGGGCTCCATGGACGCCAGCTTAGGCGCTTCTTCAAAGGAGCATTATCGAACTCAGGGAGGCCGATCCATACAGGGTCCAGCAGGGGGACGTCTTCTATATAAAACCATTTTGAAGGCCAGTCTTCGGACGCCTTCTTTGGGGTTCCGGATAGATATCCGGTCCCGGCGATGCGCCAAAGTTCGGCTCCGCCCACTTGATATATCGACCCCTCCTGAGAACGGGGCACGAGGCAGAACAGCTTCTTCCACAGCGCGAAATGAGCCTCGATACCCAAAAACAGCTCGCAAAGGGCTATGAAGCCCGCAATATGCAATATGGAGGCAGGCGTAAGGCTGTACAACTGGAGGCCGTAGAACTCCAGGAGCCCCCGGAGAAACGGATGAATTGGAACCCTCTTATCAAATAAGGGACAAGGCATACCCGCTCTCCTTTGGAGGGATTGGGGACGCTCTCCGCTTGCTCTCGACCATTATAGGTGGCGAGCCCGGCTCGAACCGGGACCATGTAGGCCGGGGGGAGTAACCCCTTGTCTTGAAGCGCCACTAGCTCACTATGCGGGATGGATCATCTCTCCCAATCTCTAGGCTGAGGACTGGGGGACGAGAGGAGGAGCTGCGTCGACCGGCCATGATGGAATGGATCTCTGTCGAATGTGCTCCGATGAAAGCTCGCGATGGGAAGATGGTGTGATTTGGATCTAAATCCCCGTCTCTTTTATAGGCAGCTCATTTGCATAGCTAGGGAGGTAAATGAAAAAACACCCTAGCTTTTCGCATTCGTTTGACACGTGGAAGATGCCCATTATTGGGCACAGAAGCCAAGGAGCAAAACATTCACCAGAAACCGGACACTATTCAACAGGTATATGGAGTTTGGAGAAGAACCTGCCTTGCAATGCCGAAGACAAATCTGCACCGGACTTATCGTCATTGAAGCCTGGTTCGGGGGCTACTGAGGGAGTCCTGGATTAGGGGGTGTTCGGATGACCGGACTATAACCTTTGGCCGGACTCCTGGACTATGAAGATACAAGATTGAAGACTTCGTCCCATGTCCGGATGGGACTTTCCTTGGCGTGGAAGGCAAGCTTGGCGATACGGATATATAGATCTCCTCCCATTGTAACTAACTCTGTGTAACCCTAGCCCTCTCCGGTGTCTATATAAACTGGAGGGTTTTAGTCTGTAGGACGAACAACAATCATACCATAGGCTAGCTTCTAGGGTTTAGCCTCTCTGATCTCGTGGTAGATCTACTCTTGTACTACCCATAGCATCAATATCAATCAAGCAGGAGTAGGGTTTTACCTCCATCGAGAGGGCCCGAACCTGGGTAAAAACATCGTGTCCCTTGTCTCCTGTTACCATCCGCCTAGATGCACAGTTCGGGACCCCCTACCCGATATCCGCCGGTTTTGACATCGACACCCGACGCATTGGGAATAACTCCTAGGTCGGCAATGAACTCCTTCATCCAGATTGCTTCATACGCTGCCTCCGAGGCTGCCACGTACTCCGCTTCACATGTAGATCCCGCCATGACGCTTTGCTTGCAACTGCACCAGCCTACTACCCGACCATTCAAAATATACACGTATCCGATTTGTGACTTGGAATCATCCAGATCTGTGTCAAATCTAGCATCGACGTAACCCTTTACGACGAGCTCTATGTCACCTCCATAAATGAGAAACATATCCTTAGTCCTTTTTAGGTACTTCAGGATATTCTTGACCGCTGTCCGGTATTCCATGCCGGGATTACTTTGGTACCTCCCTACCAAACTTATGGCAAGGTTTACATCAGGTCTGGTACACAGCATGGCATACATAATAGACCCTATGGCTGAGGCATAGGGGATGACACTCATCTTTTCTCTATCCTCTGTCGTGGTCGGGCTTTGAGCCGAGCTCAATTTCACACCTTGCAATACAGGCAAGAACCCCTTCTTGGACTGGTCCATATTGAACTTCTTCAATATCTTATCAAGGTATGTGCTTTGTGAAAGACCTATGAGGCGTCTCGATCTATCTCTATAGATCTTGATGCCTAATATGTCAGCAGCTTCTCCAAGGTCCTTCATTGAAAAGCACTCATTCAAGTAGGCCTTTATGCTTTCCAAAAGTTCTATATCATTTCCCATCAATATTATGTCATCCACATATAATAGGAGAAATGGTACAGAGTTCCCACTCACTTTCTTGTAAACGCAGGCATCTCCATAAGTTTGCATAAACCCAAACGCTTTGATCATTTCATCAAAGTGAATGTTCCAACTCCGAGATGCTTGCACCAGCCCATAGATGGAGCGATGGAGCTTGCATACCTTGGTTAGCATTCTTAGGATCGACAAAACCTTCCGACTGCATCATATACAACTCTTCCTTAAGGAAACTGTTAAGGAATGCCGTTTTGACGTCCATTTGCTATTTTTCATAAGCATAGAATGCAGCAATTGCTAACATGATTCGGACGGACTTCAACTTTGCTACGGGTGAGAAGTTCTCATCGTAGTCAACCCCTTGAACATGTCGGTAACCCTTAGCAACAAGCCGAGCCTTATAGATGGTCACATTACCATCTGCATCTGTCTTCTTAAAGATCCATTTATTTTCTATGGCTCGCCGATCATCGGGCAAGTCTTTCAAAGTCCATACTTTGTTTTCATACATGGATCCTATCTCGGATTTCATGGCTTCAAGCCATTTGTTGGAATCTGGGCCCGCCATCGCTTCCTCATAATTCGAAGGTTCACCGTTGTCTAACAACATGATTTCCAGGACAGGGTTGCCATACAATTCTGGTGTGGAACGTGTCCTTGTGGACCTACGAAGTTCAGTAGCAACTTGATCCGAAGTTCCTTGATCATCATCATTAACTTCCTCTCTAGTTGGTGCAGGCACCACAGAAACATCTTCCTGAGCTGCGCTACTTTCCGGTTCAAGAGGCAGTACTTCATCAAGTTCTACTTTCCTCCCACGTACTTGTTTCGAGAGAAACTCTTTCTCTAGAAAGTATCCATTCTTGGAAACAAAGATCTTGCCTTCGGATCTGAGGTAGAAGGTATACCCAATGGTTTCCTTAGGGTATCCTATGAAGGCGCATTTTTCCGACTTGGGTTCGAGCTTTTCAGGTTGAAGTTTCTTGACATAAGCATTGCATCCCCAAACTTTTAGAAACGACAACTTAGGTTTCTTCCCAAACCATAATTCATATAGTGTCATGTCGACGGATTTAGACGGTGCCCTATTTAAAATGAATGTAGCGGTCTCTAAAGCGTATCCCCAAAATGATAGCGGTAAATCGGTAAGAGACATCATAGATCTCACCATATCCAATAGAGTGCGATTACGACGTTCAGACACACCGTTACGCTGAGGTGTTCCAGGCGGCATGAGTTGTGAAAGAATTCCACATTTCCTTAAATGCGTACCAAATTCGTGACTCAAATATTCTCCCCCATGATCTGATCGTAAGAACTTTATTTTCCTGTCATGTTGATTCTCTACCTCACTCTGAAATTCTTTGAACTTTTCAAAGGTCTCAAACTTGTGTTTCATTAAGTAGACATACCCATATCTACTTAAGTCATCAGTGAGGGTGAGAACATAACGATAGCCGCCGTGAGCCTCAATGCTTATTGGACCACACACATCACTATATGTGATTTCCAACAAGTTGGTTGCTCGCTCCATTGTTCCGGAGAACGGAGTCTTGGTCATCTTGCCCATGAGGCATGGTACGCATGTGTCAAATGAATCATAACCAAGAGACTCCAAAAGTCCATCTGGAGGGAGCTTCTTCATGCTTTTGAGACCAATGTGACCAAGGCGGCAGTGCCACAAGTATGTGGGACTATCATTATTAACCTTACATCTTTTAGTATTCACACTATCAATATGTGTAACATCATGTTTTTGATTCAATAAGAATAAACCATTGACCAGCGGGGCATGACCATAAAACATATCTCTCAAATAAATAGAACAACCATTATTCTCGGATTTAAATGAGTAGCCATCTCGGATTAAACGAGATCCAGATACAATGTTCATGCTCAAAGCTAGCACTAAATAACAATTATTGAGGTTTAAAACTAATCCTATAGGTAAATGTAGAGGTAGCGTGCCGACGGCGATCACATCGACCTTGGAACCATTCCCGACGCGCATCATCACTTCGTCCTTCGCGACTCTCCGCTTATTCTGCAGCTCCTGTTTTGAGTTACAAATATGAGCAACTGCACCGGTATCAATTACCTAGGAGCTACTACGAGTACTGGTAAGGTACACATCAATAACATGTATATCACATATACCTTTGGTGTTGCCGGCCTTCTTGTCCGCTAAGTACTTGGGGTAGTTCCACTTCGAGTGACCATTTCCCTTGCAATAAAAGCACTGAGTCTCGGGCGTGGGTCCATTGTTTGGCTTCTTCTTCTCGGCAACTGATTGACCGGGTGCAGCAACTCCCTTGCCGTCCTTCTTGAAGTTCTTTTTACCCTTGCCTTTCTTGAAACTAGTGGTCTTATTCACCATCAACACTTGATATTCCTTTTTGATTTCCACCTCCGCTGATTTCAGCATTGAATATAACTCGGGAATGGACTTCTCCATCCCTTGCATATTGTAGTTCATCACAAAGCTCTTGTAGCTAGGTGGGAGCGACTGGAGGATCCTGTCAATGACCAAGTCATCTGGGAGATTAACTCCCAACTGAGACAAACGGTTGTGTAACCCGGACATGGTGAGTGTATGCTCACTGACAGAACTGTTTTCCTCCATCTTACAACTGTAGAACTTGTCGAAGACTTCATATCTCTCGATCCGGGCATGAGCTTGGAAAACCATTTTCAGCTCTTGGAACATCTCATATGCTCCGTGCTGCTCAAAACGCTTTTGGAGCCCCGGTTCTACGCTGTAAAGCATGCCACACTGAACCAGGGAGTAATCATCACTACGCGACTGCCATGTGTTCATAACATCTTGAGTTGCTGGGAAAGTGGGTTCTTCAGCTAGCGGTGCTTCTAGGACATATGCTTTCTTGGCGGCTATGAGGATGATCCTCAAGTTCCGGACCTAGTCCGTATAGTTGCTACCATTGTCTTTCAACTTAGTTTTCTCTAGGAACGCGTTGAAGTTGAGGGCAACATTAGCGTGGGCCATTTGATCTACAAGACATATTGCAAATATTTTTAGACTAAGTTCATGATAATTAGGTTCATCTAATCAAATTATTTAATGAACTCCCACTCAGATAGACATCCCTCTAGTCATCTAAGTGATACATGATCCGAGTCAACTAGGCCGTGTCCAATCATCACGTGAGACAGACTCGTCATCATCGGTGAACATCTTCATGGTGATCGTATCTACTATACGACTCATGTTCGACCTTTCGGTCTCTTGTGTTCCGAGGCCATGTCTGTACATGCTAGGCCCGTCAAGTCAACCTAAGTGTTTTGCATGTGTAAATCTGGCTTACACCCGTTGTATTCGAATGTTAGAATCTATCACACCCGATCATCACGTGGTGCTTCGAAACAACGAACCTTGGCAACGGTGCACAGTTAGGGGGAACACTTTCTTGAAATTTTTATGAGGGATCGTCTTATTTATGCTACCATCGTTCTAAGCAAACAGGATGTAAAAACATGATAAACATCACATGCAATCAAATTGTGACATGATATGGCCAATATCATTTTGCTCCTTTTGATCTCCATCTTCGGAGCGCCATGATCATCATCGTCACTGGCATGACACCATGATCTCCATCATCGTGTCTTCATGAAGTTGTCTCACCAACTATTACTTCTACTACTATGGCTAACGGTTAGCAATAAAGTAAAGTAATTACATGGTGTTTTCATTGACACGTAGGTCATACAATAAATTAAGACAACTCCTATGGCTCCTGAAGTCGTGATTCCTATTACAAGAACATGATCAATTTCATACATCACATATATCATTCATCACATCCTTTTGGCCATATCACATCACATGGCATATGCTGCAAGAACAAGTTAGACGTCCTCTAATTGTTGTTGCAAGTTTTTACGTGGCTGCTATAGGTTTCTAGCAAGAATGTTTCTTACCTACGCCAAAACCACAACGTGATATGTCAATTGCTATTTACCCTTCAAAGGACCCTTTTCATCGAATCCGATCCGACTAAAGTGGGAGAGGCAGACACCCGCTAGCCACCTTATGCAACTAGTGCATGTCAGTCGGTGGAACCTGTCTCACGTAAGTGTACGTGTAAGGTCGGTCCGGGCCGCTTCATCCCACGATGCCGCCAAATCAAGATAAGACTAGTAACGGCAAGTAAATTGACAAAATCGACGCCCACAAAAACTTGTGTTCTACTCGTGCATAGAAACTACGCATAGACCTAGCTCGTGATGCCACTATTGGGGATCGTTGCAGAAATTAAAAAATTCTATGCATCACCAAGATCAATCTATGGAGAGACTAGAAACAAGAGAGAGGGGAGTGCATCCTAATACCCTTGAAGATCGCGACACGGAAGAGTTACAAGAACGCGGATGAAGGAGTCATACTCGCAGCGATTCAGATCACGCTTGATTCTGATCTAAGCGCCAAACAACGGCGCTTCTTCGTTCAACACACGTGCAGCACGGGGACGTCTCCTCCTTCTTGATCTAGCAAGGGGGAAGGAGAAGTTGGGGAAGAACTCCGGCAGCATGACGGCGTGGTGGTGGAGCTTGCAGTTTTCCGACAGGGCTTCACCAAGCTCAACGGAGGAGGAGGGGGTGTTGAAGAGGGGGAGGGCTGCGCCTTGGATGAGTTCTTGCTGCCCTCCCTCCTCCCCTCTATTTATAGGGCGAAGGGGGAAGGGGGGCGGCCCCTCTAGATGAGATCTAGAGGGGGGCGGCGGCCAAGGGGAGGGGGCTTGCCCCCAAGCCAAGGGGGGCGCCCCCTTTAGGGTTTCCCCCAAACCCTAGGCAAATGGGCCCTAGGGGGGATGGGGCCCAGCCCACTTAGGGGATGGTTCCCTTCCACATACAGCCCATAGGGCCCTCCGGGGCAGGTGGACCCTCCCGGTGGACCCTCGAAAACCCTTCGATGGTCTCGGTACAATACCGGCAAACCCCCGAATACTTCCGGTGACCATATGATGACTTCCCATATATAAATCTTCACCTCGGGACCATTCCAGAACTCCTCATGACGTCCAGGATCTCATCCCGGACTCCGAACAACATTCAGTAACCACATACTATTTCCCATAACAACTCTAGCATCACTGAACCTTAACTGTGTAGACCCTATGGGTTCGGGAATCATGCAGACATGACCGAGACAGCTCTCCGGCCAATAATCAACAGTGGGATCTGGATACCCATGTTAGCTCCCACATGTTCCACGACAATCTCATTGGATGAACCATGATGTCAAGGATTCAAGCAATCCCGTATACTATCCCTTTGTCAATCAGTACGTTACTTGCCCGAGATTCGATTGTCGGTATCCCAATACCTCGTTCAATCTCGTTACCCGCAAGTCACTTTACTTGTTCCGTAATGCAAGATCCTGTGACTAACTACTTAGTCACATTGAGCTCATTATGATGATGCATTACCGAGTGGGCCCAGAGATACCTCTCCATCATACGGAGTGACAAATCCCAGTCTCAATTCATGCCAACCCAACAGGCACTTTCGGAGATACCTGCAATGCACCTTTATAGCCACCGAGTTACATTGTGACATTTGGTACACCCAAAGCATTCCTACGGTATCCGGGAGTTACACAATCTCATGGTCTAAGGAAATAATAGTTGGCATTAGAAAAGCTTTAGCAAACAAACTACACGACCTTGTGCTATGCTTAGGACTGGGTCTTGTCCATCACATCATTCTCCTAATGATGTGATCCCGTTATCAATGACATCCAATGCCCATAGTTAGGAAACCATGACCATCTGTTGATCAACGAGCTAGTCAACTAGAGGCTCACTAGGGACACATTGTGGTCTATGTATTCACACATGTATTACGGTTTCCGATCAATACAATTATAGCATGAACAATAGACAATTATCATGAACAAGGAAATATAATAATAACCATCTTGTTATTGCCTCTAGGGCACATTTCCAACACTTCCATGGCATATTTGGTAAGCCGGAGGAGAGTTCTGCATCCTTTCTGGTCCGGGTCTGCCTCCGACTCTCACGAATCTGTCGCTTCAAAAGAAAGTGAGGATCCTTATAAGCTAAGGGATGTGAAAATCTTACTTTATGGGTTACTCTTCGGACTTTTTGTCTTGGCAAAGGCTCTGAGTTAGAGGAAATAATAGTTATCTCTTCATGCACTCCCTGACTCGTTCCCATGTCACCCTGATGATAATTAGTGTCAATAAGGTGGTTAAAAAATGACCCAAGAGAGTCAAGGCTACCTCCAACTCAGAGGAGTCATCCAGTTGAAGCAAGTTGGAAGCGTTGGGCTTCTTTCCTCTTTTCTGAACGGCGGCCTTCCTGGCAGCTTTCTTGGCCTTCCTGGCTCTCTTTGCAGCCTCGTGATCATATTTTTTTCTTCCAAAACTTATCATCATCCTGTGAAAATCAGCAAAGGTTTAAGTTATGACAAAACATCAAAGGTAAAGGTAAAATAGCTAGTTTTAGCGGCTTACCGCTGGAGCCGGGTTAGCCTTGCAGAAAGGGCTCAGGCCCACCTTGCTAAAGTCTGCTAGGCTTTCGTTCAAGAGAGATTTTGTCATATCATTGATAACATCATCAGGTAAATCGTCAGGGCTGTGGCGTGGTGTATCATTCTTCTTGCCCGTGTAGGCACACATTAAACCAGAGCGGTGGCCCAATGGGATGATCCACCAGGCGACCCAAACCCGGACGAAGTCAATACCATTTAAGCCGTTCCCCAAAAGAGCCTTGACTTCAGCCATGGTAGGGGCAAGCTTCTGACGATCAGCAGCTGACAACTTGTCTGGAAGGGGAAGATTGGAATCAAGGCGCACGGCGCAAAGACCGGGAAGGGGGTTCTCATCAGTCGGAGAAGTGTCTTGACAATATAACCATGTCTGGTTCCAGTCTTTGGGATGACTCGGCGGTTGTGCATAAGGAAAAATGGCGTCTCTTCGTCATTGGATTGAGACCCCGCCCAGTTCCAAACTCGGTCCATTGGAATATTCATTCTGGCGGTTCAAATAAAACAATTCCCTGAAAAGTTCCAAGATGGGATCTTCTTCAAGATACACCTCACAGAACACTTGAAAGTTGCAAATATTAGACACGGAGTTGGGTCCGATGTCCTGAGGACGGAGGTCAAAAAAGTGCAGGACGTCTCTAAAGAACTTTGAGTCGGGTGGCGAAAAGCCCCGGTTCATGTGATCAGTGAAAACAACGAATTCCCCCTCTTTTGGCTCAGGCTTTTCTTCTGTTGGATCAGGAGCACGGTACGACATCACATCCTTTTTTGGCAGATAGCTGGTTTTCACAAAATCGTCGTGTGTACCCTCCGTGACGATGGATTTGACTCAGTTGCATGAAGTGGTTGTTTTGGGCGGCATTGTGAAGAAGGAAGCCTAACAAAGAATAAATTTGCCGGTTCAAATTTAAGCCGGAGAAAAAATGTTACAGCACATATTCGGAATGGTGAGTTATAAAGGGGCCTAATGGTATATGTCTAATTACGTCAGGTTATTTAAACCGTCATGAGCACTCAGGTTACTTAAGCCGCCATGAGTAGTTGATGTTATCTATTGAGCATTGCAATTTAAGTCAGTGGTTTGAGCCGCCATGGCTAGGTGGATCTATCAGAACGCAGATTTTTGGCTAAGTGTCACACAAACAAGTTCCGCAGATTGTAATCATTATTTTGGATCAGCAGATGTTCAGAAAAAGGAAATAAATCTAGCCCTAAAAAACCAGTACAGATGAGTTCCTAAGAACCATGGGGATCTTTTCTTCTGGAAAAGGGGATCTGTTGGTATTGAAGGTGAAGGCGAAAAACAACTACTGCATAAGCTTTGTACCATTGCTAGATCAAAGGGTGCTGCAGTGGACAAGCTACAAAGAACACTACGAATAACATGACGAGCAAGTCGAAACCCTAATGTGGATCTGAGGTGAGGGAAAGCAAAAACTTACGGGTGCAGATCTACTGCAGAGGGTCACCACCGTTCTCTGGTTCGATTCAGGGTGATTCACTGGCCTGGGACGAAGACGATAGTGCGCTCTGCGGCGGCGGTGGAGCTCAA
The DNA here is from genome assembly GCF_002162155.2 of Triticum dicoccoides. Classification (NCBI taxonomy): domain Eukaryota; kingdom Viridiplantae; phylum Streptophyta; class Magnoliopsida; order Poales; family Poaceae; genus Triticum; species Triticum dicoccoides. Next base: position 21,657,791 of record NC_041387.1, read on the forward strand.
GCAGCAGAAGTCATGAGAGGAAGAAGACGCTGGAATGGGGAGAATGAGGAAAGACCAGTCGCGGCTATTTATAAGGAAGGACTGATAAGTGGGCGCGAAAAACGAGGAGGCCAAAAACATGGTTATCAAGTGTCCCGACGCCTCGATTTTCCGGGCGGTTATTAAGATAAGGATCCATTGAGATATGTTGAACAAAGTATGAATTAATGACAGGTGAAGTCATGGCGGGTTACCACAAATCCAGAAGATGACGTCATGGCGGGTTACAAACTCTCGCACAAATGAAGAGCAGAATATTTTTTCTAAGTGTTGAAGATTGACATGAACCAGTTCAAATCAATCTGGGCCTAATGTTGGGGATATAAGTATTAGTAAAAACCGCCCAGGCGGGGACGGGTTATACCTATGGCGATCCATCACATGAAGTCCACGACGATACTTGAAGATGTCGGTTCAGGTAAGCGCCCAAGGCCCAAAGGCGGCTTAAGGCCCGTAGAGATAAACCGCCATATGTGTATGACTTGTATTGTAAGGCAGGAATAGATAGTCATCGAGCCGGACACTATTTATGAGCCAGCAGGGACTTTGTGAGCCATTGGGTGTCGACCTCTGTATATAAAGGGACGACCCGGCAGCGGTTCAGGACAAGTAACAACAGATCGAGAACTAGGTCAAGCGGATTCGCTTGCTGGTAAGCGAGACATAAGCAATCCCATATCAAATAGGATTAGGCCATTACCTTCACTGTAAGGGGCCGAACCATTATGAACTCCCGTGTCCTTTGTCAAGTTTTAACCCCTTTAAGCTTCCTAGTTGCAATGGCTCCATGACTAATTCTTCCGCTAGGACATCTGCCGTGACTTTTCCACGACTAATAGTGTTGGCCAATTCTGGCACGGCTCGTGGACAATTACTCACCGTTTTGGGGTCCCAAAGCGATTTCCATGGTTGTAGAACCCCAAGGTGCGCTTACATGTCGGTCATCAATACTCACAGTTTAGGACGATTTTGGCCCGTTTCGTGGACTATTACTCACTATTTTGTGGTCCCCGGAGTGATTTCCACGATTAACGAACCCGGGTGCGTTTACGTGTCGGTCATCAACACTCACAGTTTTGGCCGATTCTGGCCTGTTTCGTGGTCTATTACTCACTGTTTTGGGGTCTCGGAGTGATTTCCATGATTAACGAACCCCGAGGTATGTTTACACGTCGGTCATCAACACTCGCGGTTTTAATCAATTTTGAGCCATTTCATGGACTATTACTCACCGTTTAGTGGTCCCAAAGCAATTTCCATGGTTGTCGAACCCCAAGGTGTTCTTACGTGTTGGTCGTCAAGACTTGCAGTTTGGGCCGATTGTGGCCCGTTTCTTGGACTATTACTCACTGTTTTGGGGTTCGAGGGTGATTTCCATGATTAACAAACCCTGGGGTGCGTTTATGTGTCGGTCATCAAGACTCATAGTTTTGGCCGATTCTGGCCCGTTTCATGGACTATTACTCACTGTTTTGGGGTCCAAGAGTGATTTCCACGATTAACAAACCCCGGAGTGCGTTTACGTGTCGGTCATCAACACTCGCAGTTTGGCCAATTCTAGCCGGTTTCGTGGACTATTACTCACCGTTTTGGGGTCCCAAAGTGATTTCCATGGTTGTCAAACCCCAAGATGCACGTACATGTCTGTCATCAACACTCACAGTTTTGGCTGATTTTGGCCCGTTTCGTGGACTATTACTCACTATTTTGGGGTCCCCCGAGTGATTTCCACGATTAACGGACCCCGGGGTGCGTTTACGTGTCGGTCATCAACACCCACAGTTTTGGCCGATTTTGGCCCGTTTCATGGACTATTACTCACTGTTTTGGGGTCCCTGAGTGATTTCCACAATAAATGAACCACGGGGTGCGTTTAAGTGTCGATCGTCAACACTCACAGTTTTGGCTGATTTTGGCCCGTTTCGTGGACTATTACTCGTTGTTTTGGGGTCCCGAAGCTATTTCCATAGTTGTGAAACCCGAAGGTGCGCTTACGTGTCGGTCATCAACATTCATAGTTTTGGCCGATTTTGGCCCGTTTCATGGACTATTGGTCACCGTTCTGGGGTCCCGAAGCGATTTCAATAGTTGTTGAACCCCAAGGTGCGTTTATGTGTCGGTCATACTCACTGTTTTGGGGTCCCAGAGTAATTTCCAAAATTGATGAACCCCGGGTGCGTTTACGTGTCCGTCATTAACACTCACAGTTTTGGACGATTGTGGCCCATTTCATGGACTATTACTCACTGTTTTGGGGTCCTGGAATGATTTCCACGATTAACGAACCCTGGCGTGTGTTTAAGTGTCGGTCATCAACATTCGCAGTTTTTGTCGATTCTGACCCGTTTCATGGACTATTACTCACCTTTTGTGGTCTCTGAGCGATTTCCGTGGTTGTCGAACCCCAAGGTTTGTTTACGTGTTGGTCGTCAAGACTCGCAGTTTGGGCCGATTCTAGCCCGTTACTTGGACTATTACTCAGTTTTGGAGTCCTGAATTGATTTCCACGATTGATGAACCCCGGGGAGAGTTTACGTATCGGTCATCAACACTCACAATTTTTACCAATTCTTGTCCGTTTCGTGCACTATTAAATAGTATTTTGCAGTTCTAGAGTGATTTCCACGATTGATGATCCCCAGGGTGCGTTTACGTGTCCGTCGTGAACACCCACAGTTTTGGCAAATTCTGACTCGTTTCGTGGACTATTACTCACCGTTTTGGGTCCCGATTCCATTTCCATAGTAGTTGAACCCCAATATGCGCTTACGTCCTGGTCATCAACACACGCAGTTTTGGCCGGTTCTGGCCGTTTGTTGGACTATTACTCACTGTTTTGGGGTGCGTTTATGTGTCGGTCACAACACTCATAGTTTTGGCCGATTCTGGTCCGTTTCGTGCACTATTACTCAACGTGTTGGGATCCTCGGGCGATTTCCACGGTTGACGATCCCCGGGGTGCGCTTACATGTCCGTCGTCAACACTCATGGTTTTGGCCAATTCTGACCCATTTCGTCGACTATTACTCACCGTTTTGGGGTCCCGAGTCGATTACTATAGTTGTTGAACCACAAGGTGCGCTTACGTGCCGGTCATCAACACTCGCAGTTTTGGCCGATTCTAGCCCGTTTCTTGGACTATAACACGTTGTTTTGGGGTCCCAGAGTGATTTCCTTGATTGACGAATCATGGCATGCGTTTACGTGTTGGTCATCAACACTCGCGTTTTTCGTCGATTCTCGCCTATACTGTGGACTATTACTCACCGTTTTGGGTTCCCGAAGCGATTTCCATGGTTGTGAAACCCCAAGGTGCGCTTACGTGTCAGTCATCAATAATCGCAGTTTGGGACGATTCTGGCCCGTTTCTTGGACTATTAATTAATCACCGTTAGGGGTCCCGAAGCGATTTCCATAGTTGTTGAACCACAAAGTGCGCTTGCGTGTCTATCATCAACACTCATAGTTTTGTTTGATTCTGGGCTGTTTGATGGACTATTATTCACTATTTTGGGGTCTCAAAGTGATTTCCACGATTAACAAACCCCGGGCTGCGTTTGCGTGTCGGTCATCAACACTCACAGTTTTGGTCGATTCTAGCCTGTTTCCTCGACTATTACTCACTGTTTTGGGGTCCCGGAGTGATTTCCACAATTAACGAACCCTGGGGTGCGTTTACCTGTCGGTCATCAACACTCGCGGTTTTGGTCGATTCTGACCCGTTTTATGGACTATTACTCACTGTTTTGTGGTCTCAGAGCGATTTCCATGGTTGTCGAACCCCAAGGTTTGCTTACGTGTTGGTCATCAAGACTCGCAGTTTGGGCCGATTTTGGCCCGTTTCTTGGACTATTACTAAGTTTTGGGGTCCCGAAGTGATTTCCACAATTGACGAACCCCGGGGTGCGTTTACGTGTCGGTCATCAATAGTCACAATTTTGGCCGGTTCTTGTCCGTTTTGTGCACTATTACTCAGTGTTTTGGGGTCCCAGAGCGATTTCCACGAGTGATGATCCCCGGGGTGCGTTTACGTGTCCGTCTTCAACACCCATAGTTTTGGCCAATTCTTCCCCCTTTCCTGAACTATTACTCACCGTTTTGGGGTCCCGACTCGATTTCCATAGTTGTTCAACCCCAAGATGCACTTACGTGCCGGTCATCAACACTCGCAGTTTCGGACGATTTTGGCCCATTTCTTGGACTATTACTCGGTTTTGGGGTCCTGAATCGATTTCCACGATTGCCGAACCATGGGGTGAGTTTACGTATCGGTCATCAACACTCACAATTTTGGCCGATTCTTGTCTGTTTCATCCACTATTACTCAGTATTTTGCGGTCCCAGAGCGACTTCCACGATTGTAGATCCCCGGGGTGCGTTTACGTGTCAGTCGTCAACACCCACAGTTTTGGCCAATTTTGACTCGTTTCAGGACTATTACTCACCATCTTGGGGTCCCGATTCCATTTTCATAGTAGTAGAACCCCAAGCTGCGCTTACGTGCCGGTCATCAACACTCGCAGCTTTGGCCGATTCTAGCTCGTTTCTTGGACTATTACTCACTGTTTTGGGGTGCGTTTACGTGTCGGTCCCAACACTCATAGTTTTGGCCGATTCTGGTCCGTTTCATGCACTATTACTCAGTGTTTTGGGGTCCTAGAGCGATTTCCACAGTTGACGATCCCCGGGGTGCGCTTACGTTTCCGTCGTCAACACTCACGGTTTTGGCCAATTCTGCCCGTTTCGTTGACTAGTACTCACCGTTTTGGGGTCCCGAGTCGATTTCTATAGTTGTTGAACCACAAGGTGCGCTTACATGTCGGTCATCAACACTCGCAGTTTTGGCCGATTCTAGCCTGTTTCTTGGACTATAACTCACTATTTTGGGGTCCCGGAGTGATTTCCACGATTGACGAACCCTGGCGTGCGTTTACGTGTTGGTCATCAACACTCGCGTATTTCCTCGATTATGGTCTGTTCTGTGGACTATTACTCAACGTTTTGGGTTCCCGAAGCGATTTCCATGGTTGTGAAACACTAAGGTGCGCTTACGTGTCGGTCATCAACTATCGCAGTTTGGGCCGATTCTGGCCCGTTTCTTGGACTATTAATCACCATTTGGGGTCCCGAAATGATTTCCATAGTTGTTCGACCACAAAGTGCGCTTACGTGTTGGTCATCAACACTCGCAATTTTGTCTGATTCTGGCCCATTTCGTGGATTATTATTCACTGTTTTGGGGTCCCGGAGTGATTTCCATGATTAACAAACCCCGGGCTGCGTTTACATGTCGGTCATCAACACTCGCAGTTCTGGCCGATTCTGGCCCGTTTCCATGACTATTACTCACTGTTTTGGGTTCCCAAGGTGATTTCCACGATTAACGAACCCTGGCGTGTGTTTAAGTGTCGGTCATCAACATTCGTAGTTTTTGTCGATTCTGACCCGTTTCATGGACTATTACTCACCTTTTGTGGTCTCTGAGCGATTTCCGTGGTTGTCGAACCCCAAGGTTTGTTTACGTGTTGGTCGTCAAGACTCGCAGTTTGGGCCGATTCTAGCCCGTTACTTGGACTATTACTCAGTTTTGGAGTCCTGAATTGATTTCCACGATTGACGAACCCCGGGGAGAGTTTACGTATCGGTCATCAACACTCACAATTTTGACCAATTCTTGTCCGTTTCGTGCACTATTAATCAGTATTTTGCAGTTCCAGAGTGATTTCCACGATTGATGATCCCCAGGGTGCGTTTACGTGTCCGTCGTGAACACCCACAGTTTTGGCAAATTCTGACTCGTTTCGTGGACTATTACTCACCGTTTTGGGGTCCCGATTCCATTTCCATAGTAGTTGAACCCCAATATGCGCTTACGTCCAGGTCATCAACACTCGCAGTTTTGGCCGGTTCTGGCCGGTTCTTGGACTATTACTCATCGTTTTGGGGTGCGTTTACGTGTCGGTCACAACACTCATAGTTTTGGCCGATTCTGGTCCGTTTCATGCACTATTACTCAACATGTTGGGATCCTAGGGCGATTTCCATGGTTGACGATCCCCGGGGTGCGCTTACATGTCCGTCGTCAACACTCATGGTTTTGGCCAATTCTGACCCGTTTCGTCGACTATTACTCACCGTTTTGGGGTCCCGAGTCGATTACTATAGTTGTAGAACCACAAGGTGCGCTTACGTGCTGGTCATCAACACTCGCAGTTTTGGCCGATTCTAGCCCGTTTCTTGGACTATAACACACTGTTTTGGGGTCCCAGAGTGATTTCCTTGATTGACGAACCATGGCGTGCGTTTACGTGCTGGTCATCAACACTCGCGTTTTTCGTCGATTCTGGCCTATACTGTGGACTATTACTCACCGTTTTGGGTTCCCGAAGCGATTTCCATGGTTGTGAAACCCCAAGGTGCGCTTACGTGTCGGTCATCAACAATCGCAGTTTGGGACGATTCTGGCCCGTTTCTTGGACTATTAATTAATCACCGTTAGGGGTCCCAAAGCGATTTCCATAGTTGTTGAACCACAAAGTGCGCTTGCGTGTCTATCATCAACACTCACAGTTTTGTTCGATTCTGGGCTGTTTGATGGACTATTATTCACTATTTTGGGGTCCCGGAGTGATTTCCACGATTAACAAACCCCGGGCTGCGTTTACGTGTCGGTCATCAACACTCACAGTTTTGGTCGATTCTAGCCTGTTTCCTCGACTATTACTCATTGTTTTGGGGTCCCGGAGTGATTTCCACAATTAACGAACCCTGTGGTGCGTTTACGTGTCGGTCATCAACACTCGCGGTTTTGGTCGATTCTGACCCGTTTCATGGACTATTACTCACTGTTTTGTGGTCTCAGAGCGATTTCCATGGTTGTCGAACCCCAAGGTTTGCTTACGTGTTGGTCGTCAAGACTCGCAGTTTGGGCCGATTTTGGCCCGTTTCTTGGACTATTACTAAGTTTTGGGGTCCCGAAGTGATTTCCACAATTGACGAACCCCGGGGTGCATTTACGTGTCGGTCATCAATAGTCACAATTTTGGCCGGTTCTTGTCCGTTTTGTGCACTATTACTCAGTGTTTTGGGGTCCCAGAGCGATTTCCACGAGTGATGATCCCCGGGGTGCGTTTACGTGTCCGTCTTCAACACCCATAGTTTTGGCCAATTCTGCCCCGTTTCCTGAACTATTACTCACCGTCTTGGGGTCCCGACTCGATTTCCATAGTTGTTCAACCCCAAGATGCACTTACGTGCCGGTCATCAACACTCACATTTTCGGACGATTTTGGCCCATTTCTTGGACTATTACTCGGTTTTGGGGTCCTGAATCGATTTCCACGATTGCCGAACCATGGGGTGAGTTTACGTATCGGTCATCAACACTCACAATTTTGGCCGATTCTTGTCTGTTTCGTCCACTATTACTCAGTATTTTGCGGTCCCAGAGCGACTTCCACGATTGTAGATCCCCGGGGTGCGTTTACGTGTCAGTCATCTACACCCATAGTTTTGGCCAATTTTGACTCGTTTCATGGACAATTACTCACCATCTTGGGGTCCCGATTCCATTTTCATAGTAGTTGAACCCCAAGATGCGCTCACGTGCCGGTCATCAACACTCGCAGCTTTGGCCGATTCTGGCTCGTTTCTTGGACTATTAGTCACTGTTTTGGGGTGCGTTTACGTGTCGGTCCCAACACTCATAGTTTTGGCCGATTCTGGTCCGTTTCATGCACTATTACTCAGTGTTTTGGGGTCCTAGAGCGATTTCCACAGTTGACGATCCCCGGGGTGCGCTTACGTTTCCGTCGTCAACACTCATGGTTTTGGCCAATTCTGACCCGTTTCATTGACTAGTACTCACCGTTTTGGGGTCCCGAGTCGATTTCTATAGTTGTTGAACCACAAGGTGCGCTTACATGTCGGTCATCAACACTCGCAGTTTTGGCCGATTCTAGCCTGTTTCTTGGACTATAACTCACTGTTTTGGGGTCCCGGAGTGATTTCCACGATTGACGAACCCTGGCGTGCGTTTACGTGTTGGTCATCAACACTCGCGTATTTCGTCGATTCTGGTCTGTTCTGTGGACTATTACTCAACGTTTTGGGTTCCCGAAGCGATTTCCATGGTTGTGAAACACTAAGGTGCGCTTACGTGTCGGTCATCAACAATCGCAGTTTGGACTGATTCTGGCCCGTTTCTTGGACTATTAATCACCGTTTGGGGTCCCGAAATGATTTCCATAGTTGTTCGACCACAAAGTGCGCTTACGTGTTGGTCATCAACACTCGCAGTTTTGTCTGATTCTGGCCCATTTCGTGGATTATTATTCACTGTTTTGGGGTCCCGGAGTGATTTCCATGATTAACAAACCCCGGGCTGCGTTTACATGTCGGTCATCAACACTCGCAGTTTTGGCCGATTCTGGCCCGTTTCCAGGACTATTACTCACTGTTTTGGGTTCCCAAGGTGATTTCCATGATTAACGAACCCTGGCGTGTGTTTAAGTGTCGGTCATCAACATTCGTAGTTTTTGTCGATTCTGACCCGTTTCATGGACTATTACTCACCTTTTGTGGTCTCTCAGCGATTTCCGTGGTTGTCGAACCCCAAGGTTTGTTTACGTGTTGGGCGTCAAGACTCGCAGTTTGGGCCGATTCTAGCCTGTTACTTGGACTATTACTCAGTTTTGGAGTCCTGAATTGATTTCCACGATTGACGAACCCCGGGGAGAGTTTACGTATCGGTCATCAACACTCACAATTTTGACCAATTCTTGTCCGTTTCGTGCACTATTAATCAGTATTTTGCAGTTCCAAAGTGATTTCTACGATTGATGATCCCCAGGGTGCGTTTACGTGTCCGTCGTGAACACCCACAGTTTTGGCAAATTCTGACTCGTTTCGTGGACTATTACTCACCGTTTTGGGGTCCCGATTCCATTTCCATAGTAGTTGAACCCCAATATGCACTTACGTCCTGGTCATCAACACTCGCAGTTTTGGCCGGTTCTGGCCGGTTCTTGGACTATTACTCATCGTTTTGGGGTGCGTTTACGTGTCGGTCACAACACTCATAGGTTTGGCCGATTCTGGTCCGTTTCATGCACTATTACTCAACATGTTGGGATCCTAGGGCGATTTCCATGGTTGACGATCCCCGGGGTGCGCTTACATGTCCGTCGTCAACACTCATGGTTTTGGCCAATTCTGACCCGTTTCGTCGACTATTACTCACCGTTTTGGGGTCCCGAGTCGATTACTATAGTTGTAGAACCACAAGGTGCGCTTACGTGCCGGTCATCAACACTCGCAGTTTTGGCCGATTCTAGCCCGTTTCTTGGACTATAACACACTGTTTTGGGGTCCCAAAGTGATTTCCTTGATTGACGAACCATGGCGTGCGTTTACGTGTTGGTCATCAACACTCGCGTTTTTCGTCGATTCTGGCCTATACTATGGACTATTACTCACTGTTTTGGGTTCCCTAAGCGATTTCCATGGTTGTGAAACCCCAAGGTGCGCTTACGTGTCGGTCATCAACAATCGCAGTTTGGGACGATTCTGGCCCGTTTCTTGGACTATTAATTAATCACCGTTAGGGGTCCCAAAGCGATTTCCATAGTTGTTGAACCACAAAGTGCGCTTGCGTGTCTATCATCAACACTCACAGTTTTGTTCGATTCTGGGCTGTTTGATGGACTATTATTCACTATTTTGGGGTCCCGGAGTGATTTCCACGATTAACAAACCCCGGGCTGCGTTTACGTGTCGGTCATCAACACTCACAGTTTTGGTCGATTCTGGCCTGTTTCCTCGACTATTACTCACTGTTTTGGGGTCCCGGAGTGATTTCCACAATTAACGAACCCTGTGGTGCGTTTACGTGTCGGTCATCAACACTTGCGGTTTAGGTCGATTCTTACCCGTTTCATGGACTATTACTCACTGTTTTGTGGTCTCAGAGCGATTTCCATGGTTGTCGAACCCCAAGGTTTGCTTACGTGTTGTTCGTCAAGACTCGCAGTTTGGGCCGATTTTGGCCCATTTCTTGGACTATTACTAAGTTTTGGGGTCCCGAAGTGATTTCCACAATTGACGAACCCCGGGGTGCATTTACGTGTCGGTCATCAATAGTCAAAATTTTGGCCGGTTCTTGTCCGTTTTGTGCACTATTACTCAGTGTTTTGGGGTCCCAGAGCGATTTCCACGAGTGATGATCCCCGGGGTGCGTTTACGTGTCCGTCTTCAGCACCCATAGTTTTGGCCAATTCTGCCCCGTTTCCTGAACTATTACTCACCGTTTTGGGGTCCCGACTCGATTTCCATAGTTGTTCAACCCAAGATGCACTTACGTGCCGGTCATCAACACTCACATTTTCGGACGATTTTGGCCCATTTCTTGGACTATTACTCGGTTTTGGGGTCCTGAATCGATTTCCACGATTGCCGAACCATGGGGTGAGTTTACGTATCGGTCATCAACACTCACAATTTTGGCCGATTCTTGTCTGTTTCGTCCACTATTACTCAGTATTTGGCGGTCCCAGAGCGACTTCCACGATTGTAGATCCCCGGGGTGCGTTTACGTGTCAGTCATCAACACCCACAGTTTTGGCCAATTTTGACTCGTTTCATGGACAATTACTCACCATCTTGGGGTCCCGATTCCATTTTCATAGTAGTTGAACCCCAAGATGCGCTTACGTGCCGGTCATCAACACTCGCAGCTTTGGCCGATTCTGGCTTGTTTCTTGGACTATTACTCACTGTTTTGGGGTGCATTTATGTGTTGGTCCCAACACTCATAGTTTTGGCCGATTCTGGTCCGTTTCATGCACTATTACTCAGCGTTTTGGGGTCCTAGAGCGATTTCCACAGTTGACGATCCCCGGGGTGCGCTTACGTTTCCGTCGTCAACACTCACGGTTTTGGCCAATTCTGACCCGTTTCGTTGACTAGTACTCACCGTTTTGGGGTCCCGAGTCGATTTCTATAGTTGTTGAACCACAAGGTGCGCCTACATGTCGGTCATCAACACTCGCAGTTTTGGCCGATTCTAGCCTGTTTCTTGGACTATAACTCACTGTTTTGGGGTCCAGGAGTGATTTCCACGATTGACGAACCCTGGCGTGCGTTTACGTGTTGGTCATCAACACTCGCGTATTTCGTCGATTCTGGTCTGTTCTGTGGACTATTACTCAACGTTTTGGGTTCCCGAAGCGATTTCCATGGTTGTGAAACACTAAGGTGCGCTTACATGTCGGTCATCAACAATCGCAGTTTGGGCCGATTCTGGCCCGTTTCTTGGACTATTAATCACCGTTTGGGGTCCCGAAATGATTTCCATAGTTGTTCTACCACAAAGTGCGCTTACGTGTTGGTCATCAACACTCGCAGTTTTGTCTGATTCTGGCCCATTTCGTGGATTATTATTCACTGTTTTGGGGTCCCGGAGTGATTTCCATGATTAACAAACCCCGGGCTGCATTTACATGTCGGTCATCAACACTCGCAGTTTTGCCGATTCTGGCCCGTTTCCAGGACTATTACTCACTGTTTTGGGTTCCCAAGGTGATTTCCACGATTAACGAACCCTGGCGTGTGTTTAAGTGTCGGTCATCAACATTCATAGTTTTTGTCGATTCTGACCCGTTTCATGGACTATTACTCACCTTTTGTGGTCTCTGAGCGATTTCCGTGGTTGTCGAACCCCAAGGTTTGTTTACGTGTTGGGCGTCAAGACTCGCAGTTTGGGCCGATTCTAGCCCGTTACTTGGACTGTTACTCAGTTTTGGAGTCCTGAATTGATTTCCACAATTGACGAACCCCGGGGAGAGTTTACGTATCGGTCATCAACACTCACAATTTTGACCAATTCTTGTCCGTTTCATGCACTATTAATCAGTATTTTGCAGTTCCAGAGTGATTTCCACGATTGATGATCCCCAGGGTGCGTTTACGTGTCCGTCGTGAACACCCACAGTTTTGGCAAATTCTGACTCGTTTCGTGGACTATTACTCACCGTTTTGGGGTCCCGATTCCATTTCCATAGTAGTTGAACCCCAATATGCGCTTACGTCCTGGTCATCAACACTCGCAGTTTTGGCCGGTTCTGGCCGGTTCTTGGACTATTACTCACCGTTTTGGGGTGCGTTTACTGGTCGGTCACAACACTCATAGTTTTGGCTGATTCTGGTCCGTTTCATGCACTATTACTCAACGTGTTGGGATCCTAGGGCGATTTCCATGGTTGACGATCCCCGGGGTGCGCTTACATGTCTGTCGTCAACACTCATGGTTTTGGCCAATTCTGACCCGTTTCGTCGACTATTACTCACCGTTTTGGGGTCCCGAGTTGATTACTATAGTTGTAGAACCA